>NC_031495.1:46116144-46189217 GCF_000237925.1 Schistosoma mansoni | reverse complement strand
AACTTCAATTGACTCATGATTTCAACTATACATATAAAAAATTACTAAAAATCTCCACGAACAACCCCCATAATTTTAATTAGTTTGAACATTGGGTAGATTGTTAATAATAAAAATAATGATTTAATCGTTGAATTCATGACCATCACTAGGGAAGAAATGGTCGTCTAGTGCTTCCAGGTTTCCTATAATTGTTCAGCTTCAACTATTAAATTACCATAATATTCACAAAACCTTTTTCTGATAATTGAGTTTAAAACAAATATCACTTGCTTTATACATGTATATGTTATATCTAGAGCTTAGATTCTTGCTATGCCGCGTACTACTAGACTACTTGGGCGATCGAACCCGTAACGTCGCAAGAGAGAAGATGGAAGACTAGTAAGTAGGAATGTTATTCCCAACGCAGTGTCAAATATAGAACAAAAATCTCATGTGTTTACGGTTTTTGGCTGAAAGTAAATCATCATTTTGGACAGCCAATAGGCACATAGGGGATCCTTCTTATTCATCCAATAGGAAAGCTATACGTCGACATTCTAGAACGTTGTTCCAGCGGTGACTGGATGGAATGTCTTAGACTCTTTCTGGGCTTCTTGAGGCTTCTTTGAGTTTGCCAACAAAACATCCTTACAGTATATATACCCTGCTCAAAAAATAAGCGAACTGAGCTACTTGAATTTTTGTTAAAACTTGGAAAAAAACTGTATGAACATCAATTAGCAGTCAAACGCCACGACATTTCCATACTTATATCAATACACATGGACAACTACGGATATGCATTCGACTGGAAAAATGTGAAAATTTTAAATAGAGGCAATTCGAAAAACACTAGAGAATTTTTAGAAGCTTGGCACTCATGTCAATCAGTAATCAACAAGCACATTGAAATTTATCCAATTTATTAACTAATCAGGAAAATTATAGACAAACATAGGACCACAAATCAAGTCAATGGGAAATACAACCAAAACAAAGAATTAAACAGTGATGAATTTAAGGTTAACAAGAACCAATCAAAATTGAGGTGCACAGTCAGTCAGTCAGCGACAACGCAGGACCAGGCACATATATGCATCGGTCCAAGTTGCCATACCTCGTTAGTACAACAAGATGAACACCGGATTCATAGAAGTAATTAATTTAGTGGTGGTAGTATATAAAGAAAGGTTGTATATAAGGATATAGTATAGGAAGGAAAAAAGTTATGAAGCAATTTTAATTTCAAGGTTTAAGGGAAGATATAGAGTGTATACACCTACACCATTGTAATCGATTCTGAGCCATGTCACCTAGAGTCTCCAACCATTGGTTACGATAGTCACGCGGACCCCAACCAAGTAGTCTGCATCTACCAACATGGATCAGGCTAGAAGTTACTGACTTCAAGCACTGATGCCATGTTTTGGTTTGGCCGCCCCTAACTCTCTTCCAACCATCCCCTACACTAGTCAACATTGCGCGTCGTGGTAATCGATGTTCAGGCATACGTAACACGTGGCCCAACCATCTCAGTTGATGAAGATTCATGACCTCATCAACTGATTTACCATCATTCCTTAATACCCTGTGTCTAACCTCACTATTACTTAACCGGTGATATCAGCAGATGCGAGCAATATTTCTAAGGCATCTGTGGTCAAATACTAGTAACCTACGAGTATCTTTTACTCTTAATGGCCATGTTTCACAGCTGTAAAGTAAAACAGAACGGACTGTTGCGCAGTATACTCGTCCCTTAATTGATAGACGGATATCTCGTCTTCGCCATAGGTGACGTAAGTTGGCAAAAGCCAAACGAGATTTTTGAATCCGTGTTGAGATTTCGTCAGACACCAACCCATTAGGGCTGATCAGACTTCCAAGATAAGTGAAGTTGTCGACGCGTTCGACTACTTCACTCCCTATCCTTAGTTCAGGTGTTGACGCAGGCCAGTCCTGGAGTAACAATTTACATTTGGATGGGGAGAAACGCATCCCAAACATCCTGGCATTATTACTGAGTTCCAACAGAAGACTCTGCATTTTGTCAGTGTCTTCACCAAACAGGACTATGTCATCTGCGTATTCTAAGTCGATAAGTGAACCTCCTGGTAGAAGATCAATTCCAGAAAATTCAGTCGACGAGGGTGTTATTTCCAGCAACAGGTCTATAATGAAGTTAAACAAAAAAGGGGGTAGTGGACAGCCTTGACGGACACCACTTGAGGTTGTAAAATCATATGACAGTTCGCCATAAGCTCTCACTCGACTGGTAGTGTTCGAATAAAGAGCCTTCACAAAGTTTATGTACTTCTCAGGTACACCTTTCAATGACAGACACTGCCACAGAACCTCTCGGTCTACAGAGTCAAATGCTGCTTTCAAGTCAAGAAAAACTATCATTGTCGGACGCCAATAAGCATGTCTGTGCTCTAAAACTTGACGATAGTGAATATGTGGTCGATACAGCCACGACCAGGTCTGAAGCCAGCCTGATTTTCTCGTGTTTGGAGTTCACGAGTCTTAGTTAGGCGCCCGATAATTATTGAGGCTAGTATTTTAGATACTATGTTAGTCAGACTAATCCCTCTATGGTTATCACAGGATGATTTTGGCCCCTTCTTATATATTGGGACAATCAGAGATTGTGACCAGTCAGATGGGATTTATAGTGACACTTATATCTAGCGATTTTTTTTGTAACAACAAATTAAAGATCACATATTTTTCCTATTTGTCACACTTTTTATGTAACCACACTTATATTCGATATCTATTGTTTTTCTGTATCAACGGTAAAGAAACGAATACTTTTGTTTGGTTATATATATAACACGACTTCACTACCGCGATTCTTAAAAATATAAACGTTGTATCCGCCGTCTATTCTTCTGCTTTAACGGCCACGGCCTTTGATTGAAGATCATAATAGTATTATAACATCCTTTTAGGCCATTCCACACTACGTTGGTGCTTTGCTCCGGATCATTACTGAATAATACTACTGGATCTAATCTTCTTCATTTTGCTGTTGGTACCATCACGTGCAGAGGAACCTTTGTTAACCAAGTGAACTTATTTGTGGTTGTTATCTCAGAAAGCAGCTTACTAGTAACATTCATTTCATAACACTGTTACCATTTGTTGCTCAATATACCTTTTTATAATTTAACTGTAATTTGTTACCTTTTGCGTTAATCATAGACACACGCTTAGGTTTGTAGTGTTAATTCTTTTGGTATATTGTTGGTAACTTTGCGTATTGTTATATTTTAACTAAGCTCTTTTGCTGAGGTCCACCACAGATTACGTCCGTTTCCCAGATTTTAGCCAGAATATTAGTCAACCTAATCGCTAAAATTGGACCACTATATTTAAAGACCTCTGGAGCCAATCCATCTGGACCAGCTGCTCTTCCTCGTTTCAGATTACTTATGGCCTTTTGAACTTCAAGTAGGGTCGGAGGGCCTACTTCAATGTTCCATTCAGGTTTTCTGGGAATAGTGGGTAGTTGTGCAGTAGCTGAAGGCCAGGTAAACTGCTCCTTAAAGTGTTCGGCCCATCGTTCTAAACGTTTGGGTTGAGAGCAGATAAGGGTTCCATCTTTTTCCGAGATCGTCTCACTTACACTTGACTTCTTAATTCCGGTTTCTTTTATTAGTCTGAATAGTTGCCTGGTGTTGCCTACAGCCGCTGCCTTTTCCATCTCTTTTGCTTTCGTTGCCCACCACTGCTCACGATCGTTCCTTAGACTTTTAGTTAACCTAGATCTAATTTGTTTACGCTCTTCGTCGTGTTCAGAGCCTGATGGGATGAGTTTACGCGAATCCATCAGTGAAATAGACTTAAAAGAAATCCATTGGTTTTTTGGAGCCCTATGGTTTAAATGACTAATAGATGTTACTGCTGTTTCCACAGCTGTTCGTGTGTCTTTCCAAGCAGCACCTGGGTCAGTCTCGTTTACAAAACTGCCTAGATGTGAACTCAGTTTTTTCTGGAATTCGCATTTGGCTTTCTCGTCTTCCAGTTCAATCCTAATGGGTCTTCTTAGTGTACTTTTCCTGCGTCCATTGAGGCGCAGACAAATGCGCGCTCGTATTAAAGCGTGATCAGAGTCTAAACAAGTATTCCAATACGAGCGACAATCTTCTATTGAGCCTCTCCAACGATGACTGATAGCAATATGGTCTATTTGAGTCCATCGTTGGTTTGGTGCAGGTGGTCGCCATGTTAGACGATGTCTCTCCTTATGTTTAAAATTAGTGCTTGCTAGAAATAAACGATTGTCTGAGCATAGTTGTAACAGACGATCACCATTATCGGTTCGTTGAGCCGGAATACTAAAACACCCACCTAAATTTCTTTCTGTTTGATTTAAGCTGCCTAATTGGACATTAAAGTCACCCGCTACGACTACTATGTCTGAGCGCTTAGCTTTCTAAAGAAGTTCAGAGAGTTTTCTGTAAAAGTCATCTTTTACTTCATCATGGCTGCAGTCAGTGGGAGCGTAGGCAGAAACGGCGAAAAGGCAACGACGTGTGTCCCTATCCTTCCGAGTTCTTACGGAGCCATTTAGCCGGACAGCACACAGGCGACTGTTAACGGGGATCCATTCTAGTAGTGCCTGTTCTGCCCTTGTACTTAGTGCTATGCCTACACCTGCAAGTCCGCGAGAACTAGCCAACGGGTCGCCAGATACACGGAGGGTGTATTTCGTCGGCTGTCCATTTTGGCGAGGTGAGGTCAAGTGAATGACCACACAAGGATCCTGTATGCGTGTTTCCGAGACACAGCATACATCAATGGTACGAGATTCTAGGGTTTTGGCTAAGGAGGCCTGTTGACCGATTTGGCATAGGGTACGTACGTTGAAGGCTCCAATGTGTAGTTTGGAGCGAGGTTTTAGTAGACCTGGGACAGCGTTTCGCGCACTAGAATCGTTGGCCATGGTGACACTTGAGGAGGAAACCGGAAGAGGAAGTTTAGTGTTGAAAGTCAAGGTAGAAGGAATAGTAGGAATTGAAGAAGGAGATTGATTATGAATACAGTGGTCTTGAGTGCTGTTAGAGGTATGAGGGCAGTTATCACTTCCCGGTTGCCCACACCGTGGAAGGGTTCTTCTAGAGGTAACTGATAAGGAAATTGGGTTAGAAGTGGTCTTAATGACCTGAGAGCGTGACCGCAGCGCCCAAAGGACAACTGCTTGAGGTCGGTCACACACGACCTTTTTGTGGGTAGTTTTTGTGTTAGCTCCGTTCTTCAAAGGACCTTACCGCCGGAGACGGATAGCCGTGGGGTAAGGCGAGGTGTGCATTTTTAGGGTCGACCTTTTCTAACCCCACCCCTCCTTGTGGGAAGGCAGCATCGCTGTTATGCTGGTTGTCTGAAGGAAACACCTTACTGCTGTCACACCTCTGTACAGTCAGCAGTACGACTTCGCCTTCGGACCTTGGGTTTGCTGCTTTTAGTCTCACCGCTCTTCAAACGACCTGCCTGGCATGGTAGGACCTTGAGGAACGATTGTTCCAGCCAGTATAGCTCGATTGAATCATCACGATAAGCAAGCCCGACCACCACGTCAAGGTAGCAGCAATGATCGGGTGAGGTGCACAGAACAAGCTGTGAACTACATGTGCTGATGATGTCGTCTAGAAGAACGATGAAAGCTTCACGACCAAACCATCCAGTTCAGAGAACAAAACTTCATCAAAACCATCCAACTGAGCTACAAATCTTCTCCACTATTTCTCTGTCTTCAGTTTTGATCCAGTCATGACCATAAATGTTTGTACTAGTTAGATCTGAGAATTACTAGTCTATATATTACACTCTATCTTTGTAATACTCTTTCAAAAATATTACATCCATACAAATATATGTAATTCTACTCTTCTGCATTACAAATATCGTATTTCCTGTGCATACTATCTTTCACACAAACACATTCAGGTAGATCTCATAAAGAATCACGTAGATCTATCTAATTGGCATGACATTAATATGATCAGATTTATCTTGATTTTCATTGTACTAAGCTTATTCTACTTCTTTACCTTTGCATGATTTAAACTTGAAGAATTGATCCATGAAAAACTGTAAATGTCTAATATTCAGTTTTCTACTGATTGATTTGTTTTTTTTCTAAAGCAAATCATCATTTCTATTACTTAATAACATTTTTTTCGATTTTTCTAAACCACTTTACATAATAATGATTAATGTCAGACGAGGTTTCGCTCGCACGCGAGACTGATAGGTCCTGGGTTCGAATCTCGCGAGGTGGGATCGTGGATGCGCATTACTGAGGAGCCCCACAATAGGACGAAACGGCCCTCCAGTGCTTCCAGGTTTTCGATGGTGGTCTAGCTTCAGTTAACTCATGATCTCAACTATTGAAATAATTATGATTGTTACTATTGTTGTAAGAGTTTAAAAAAATAATAATTTAAGTTGTAGGTTGTATTTGTCATGCTCTAACCTCAGAAGTCGGAAGCGTTGAAATCCAATATTTTTGAGCTTTAGACAATTACTGGATTATCTTAAATGTACTTTGTAGCGATCTAATTAAATGTAAAAATGTACACCATTACATGGCAACCTAATAGTTAAGTAATCAACAGCTCAATGCTTGAGCTGAGTAACTTGAGTTTTAATCCCTAGTAGGGTCATGGGTGGTCACTCACGAGGATTCTCACACTATGAATAAATTCATTTCAGTTAATTCGTCAAAGATTATCGTTATATGTCCATGAGACTAATTTGTAAAGATATTGCATATAATGACAATTCTGAGCACCCGAAACGAATCAAACTCACTTCATCTCATGAAGTATAAAAGTAACAAAGATGGATTTCATTTAGAAGGCTAATATAAGCTTTTACGTTAATTATAATCGCAATTTTTAGCTATTTCAGTCTAACAACATGGATATATTCATCTGAAATATGCACCCTTACATTGTCCACCCATCAGCTGTCAGACAGTGGTGAATAAAATTGCGAAGGTAGAGAAATCTTACTTGTCAGAGTACGTATTCGAAAGCTGAAACTAAATTTACAATACATATAATTTAAATCAGGAAGGAAGTCTGTGTTGAATAAGAACACAAGTGGGAAGGAAATTACAGAATATCTCAGTAAAATATGAGGACCATATAGAAAATAGTTAATTTGCAAACTACTAATCAATTATCTCAATCATGACTGTTCCTTTTGCAAATATCAGTCCATCGTCTCTGATTATTATTGTTGATGCATTTTCATACCAATTTCGTCCCGTTACCGTTCTCCCTTTATCGATCTTCTACTGAAATACATTCAATGCTCGACCATCGTTATATACTACTTGTGTGGATATAAGTAGTCCACACCACAGTCAATCTATCACACAAATGTAGGCCATGAATGATAATGCTAAATATTCAAATCTACACAAAATGGGACTACTATACTGGGGTTCACTAACACATTTCCGAACCATGGTATTCTTGGCAAAACATTGTCGCTAGTCTTAAGCTGATAACTTAAACACAGATGGTCAAGTTTTTCATAATTCGCTTTTCAATGTAACGGTATCACTAGTGTTTATTTTTAAAAGTTTGTCGCAAATCAAACATTCATATAGGAACTTCTACCAATCTCTTAGAAGTAGTTTACACCAAAACAAAAAATTTCAAATGTGCTTGTTCTCCACCTGATTTGATTTTTTATGAACTAATTCGTTGTATCAAGATCAGAATTTTCAATACAAATGTCAAGACAGTTCTACTGTATGGGGCGGAGATGTGGAGAACTACGAAAGCCATCATCCAGAAGATACAAGTGTCTATCAACAGTTGTCTAGGCAAAATACTTCGGATCCGTTGGCCAGACACTATCAGCAACATTCTACTGTAGGGGAGAACAAACCAGATTTCAGCAGAGGAAGGAATCAGAAAGAACAGCTGGAAGTGGATAGGACACACATTGAAGGAATCACCCAACTGCGTAACAAGACAAGCCCTCACATGGAGCCTTGAAGGCCAAATGAGAAGAGGAAGACCAAAGAATACATTACGCCGAGAAATGGAGACAGACATGAAAAGAATGAACAAAAACTGGATAGAACTAGAAAAGAAGGCCCATGACAGATTGGGTTGAAGAATACTGGTCGGTGGCCTATGCTCCATTGGGAGTAACAGACCTAAGTAAGTTATTCGTTGTGTAGATATACTTATCAAACAGACTACTTTCTTAAGGATGATTTCCAGATGCGATCTCGTTAAACTAATAGGAAGTAGTTATGTTGAATTTATGATAATCGTTAGCTTACAATCAATATGATGATGTTTAGAGAATAAAAATATAATAAAAAATCTAATGACTTTAACTAACTCAGTCTTTGATATTGATATAACTAGATGAAAAAGCAATATTACATTCTTTTTCTTATATCCCATGGAGATTTATGGATGGTAACTTTGAGAACTGTTTATGGACCAACATGATATGCATATTTCCTATTGTATAATTGTTAAGTAACTTAACTATTCATATTCGTGTCCCTCTTATTAAGAGCTTTATTTGACCGATAAACTATTACTGTAAGATTTACCATTCCTAACTTATACCCAGTCTATTAATTACTATTCCCCCTATTCACAGCCACATTTGGCTGAGTCTTGTACAAATGTTATTTTCTATTTTATGGTACGATGTGGTCTGTTTGGTTGGTATATAAACCAAGTGTGCTCGAGAATAATGATTCATATTGCAGAGGTTGTTATTGGTGTTTTAAACTTAAGTGGCTGGGCTAGACAGAAAGCAGGACCGACAAGTGCTCTAGATTGCTCGTGTTTCATTGGTCTGATCAATAAATCACTGCTCTCTAATAAGCGAGTACAAGTTATAACAATTGCCGACAGACATATACAATATTCTTGTATTAAATTAACAAGAAATGTACTCAGCATGAAATGCAGCATGTAATTTATTATAATTCTGGATATTTTTCTCCTATGTGATTTTATTCTAATTAAGAATAAAAATGGATGTACAGTCAACATATAATGAGTGCATTTTCTACTTAAGGTTATCTTGCTTTGTGTTTAATAGATTTTCACATTGGCCAGTCTTGATATTCTTTCTCTTCGCCGTAAGAATTGCAGTGGTTCATAGTTCCTTCCAAGTTTCTGGGCTGATAAGAGTAAAATCAGATGTTGTATCAAATAGAAGACGAATATGGTTTTTATTATCCACAGTTACATATTTTCTTGGGTGGTAAATTTGTGTTCGGTTATGAGCTACCAATATTTTGTTAGTTATCGCACCAGATCTGTATTTCTTGAAATACGCCTCCGATGGATGACGTCGATGGATTCTTTTTCTGTAGCTGGTTTCTTCATGCCCTTACGGTGACATTTAGTGCAGCGATGTTCTTTATATGGACAGATCGTCTTTTAATGCCAAGCTCCACATAACCAGCATGTAGATGAGGGCTGGTTGTCTTTGCAGGTTGATTTTCGTGGGCAGGAATCTTTCTTTTTGTCTGCAGCATGGACGTATAGTAGCCGGATATTGTTTTCAACCATGGAGGTACCGTGCTTCAAGTTTATCAGTACCTGGCATTCCGTGACTACCTATTACAGCGTCATGTTTGGACGTTATTCAATTTTTCTCAAAATTCTGATATCAGTGTGCCTTGAGGAAATTGAAGACTGCATACAAGCACAAGACGCCCAGACTGATCTTCCATCATCGCTGATGGTTTAAATCGCCCGCATACGCGATTTACTAAACCTGTATGCTCCACCCAGTTATCATCACAGGCTTTTGTTATCTTGAAGAACTGACAATGGATTTTAAACAAATATAACTGTTCCACAAGGATTTGCGATAGGATGTCAATTGTTGCATCGAAAGAGAAATCTCTTGTGATATTTGAAAAAAATGAGATTACCATAACGTTCATGTTCAAAAGTGCCAAGTTTTCTTAGGAGTATTCTGATCGTGACGGTATCATCTTATTTATTGGATTCGACCTTGAGCAAATCTTCATGTTTCATGAACTAGGATTCGAATATGATACCAGTCAAACCATCGAAGTGAAATTGATGTATGGAATTAATCATGAAGTCGGTATGTAAGTCACATAAATCATCAGAAATTTCTCTGTGATTAAGGTTCATTGTTCGCGTTAGGATTTCCAGGATATGAACTTTAAACTGTTCATATCGTTGTACCTGATGTTAAAACAAAGATTTTACTTGTTCAAGAGCGGTTGGTATTGTTTATTGGTACACGTCGTCGCCAGTGTTACGTCCTCTACTTGATTACGGCAGAATGTGATATACAACTAACGGCACTCCAACGCGAGAACCCCATAGTGCACATGACTTCGTTAAGCGTTTGCTCGGATAACCGTTTTTATGAGATTCCCACGGGATTGAATTTAGGAGGCGATGCGAAGCTGTAACTTTAATTTATTAGCTGACTGCGCGCACCACAGAATTACAAATACATCAAATGGATTTGAAGTGAAAAGGCCAACGAATCATTGAAAGCAAATATCGAGGCAAATTTGAAGTCGAATCAAAGTACAGTTTGTTTTTATGATACAAGCACATATGTATATGAGGGAAGAAGAATGATATTTAAGCGGTTAAGATTTAAGTTACCCAGAAATATGCGTAGGTTGTAATAAGCTTTCAAATATACCCGTTTACGTAGGCATCTTAGCTGTTCTACCAGTACAAAGAAATGAACGAATTGTTACTATGTCGACAACATTGTCTGTCAGATGAAAGGGCTTGACAGAGGTTAACTGTTATCGAAATTGATCGTAAGAGTGTTACTACGACCCCACAGTCGCAAGTCAGAAGACGGAAAAAGCAGTGGAGCTAATTATTGGGTAAGAATCAAAAATGTACAGAAAAACATGTGTATTTTTAGACATCAGTATTGGCTATAACATCATTATAGATCAGCCAATCCTCAAGGATGCAGATTACACTGTCTTCTAGTTGTAGCATACCACTCTGATATTCTAGAAAGCTCCATCAGGTTCTGATTTAGTGAAATCTCTTTGGAACGTTTGGAGGTTTTAAAGCTTCTTCGTGTATTCTGAAGCCTCCCCATCATCTCTCTGGAATAAAGTTCACCTGTAACTTAACAACTGGTTTGCGACAGGGTTCTGTCTTTCCTGATGCCCTTCAACTTCGAACTTTCATCCAATTTTTCTTCATTATATCCTTGGAGGTTCCTATCATTGGAGGGTATGTGATTATCTCCAGTGAAAGACTCACTTTCCTATCTGCCGTACTCACTGTCCTTTTTCTCTATGGATTCGGTTGATATGTATAATCCACGTTCCGAACGTCTCACGTACCTCGTAGAAAAGTGTTTGCCATTGCTTTGTCAATAACTCCAGGTTTCCATAGACTTTTCCCAGGGTATGACTTGACGATCACTTTAACATCCGCATTAAAACTTCATATATTCCTCATTTTGTCTTCACCTATCTGCTATTTTAGGTAGCAACACGGCATTGAATAAAGTTCGAGAGCCTCTTCCAAATATAACTTCGGCTGGAACCATTCCGTCTGAAATAGTAGTGTGGTGACCTGCTTTTATGACGAGAACGTAATTGGCGTAATGGAAATAATTATTATTATAACCAATTATACTAGTGATCGACTTATTGTATCTTTTTAAGTGTACCAAAAGGACACTTTTCCGTCGCCTTGTGACCTTGTGCGAACTCGCGTACGCTCAGTAGCTCCGCTTGTAAACTTTGACACGACCTCGGTATCATTTCGATACCGTGAGATTGTCAACAAACACATCTTACTACAACCTTCAACTGCCTTCTGATATCTGGCCTACGGAAGGGTCTAATCTAGCAACTGGCACATAGTTTTCCTGTAGTGGTGATCATAGTCAATCGCGGCTCCAAGCCTACTACAGTAGGGTCGGATGTAGTTCCATAAGCTGACAAGAGTTTCGTGATAACCTACTTTTTTCCCTCGTCTCCCCTTTTCATTAATGCTCTTTTGAATGTATCGACAAGACGTTCTGCCTGTCCGTTCGGTTGACGGTTTTAGAGTGAGTAGTGTGTATTCACTACTATATTATTATTGCGGAAATACTTGAATAATTTCGAAGTGAATTGTGAGCCGCTGTCGATCGCTAAAGACCCTGAAACTCTAAAACAACTAAAGACTTCAAATATCTCACTGACTGTAGCTGTGCAATTTGGCATTTTTTAAATTCCTAGTCATTTTGTGAATACATCCACTATGGCTAAAAACATTTTTCTCTGTACTGGCTTGGCAAAATCTGAATGGAACCTTTTCCAGTGACTGTTGAGTTTTGTCTATTGTTGTGGTTCACATGTCTTTGGATTTTTGGCTGCTTGTAGGCAAGATGAACAATTGTGGTGTCTAGTTTCCATATCTTGATCCATTTTAGGCCTGGAAGCATAGCTTCGAGTCAAGGATTTCATCTTAATGATGCCGGGATGGTCTCTGTGGAATTGTTTCAAAACCTTTTGGGAGGACAATGCTGTCATCGAACTTAATACATGAATCTACAGTCATGAGTTAGTATCTTCGGCGAGAATATTGTAGCCATTCTCCTTAGAAACGACTGTCCGGCCACTTGCTATGAAGGTAACCCACAACTTCTCTTAATGTCATGTCATCTTCTTTAGTTTCCTTGATAGATTTGAAAGTGACTGGTAGACCATCAACTACATTTTTAACAGTGAATGAACTTCTATCTCCGTCTCAACTGCTGTCACCAAAGTTTCTTCACATTTCATTTATGAAACAACCAGTCTAGACAAGGCGTCAGTTTGTCCAACACCAGTAGTGGGATGGTACGTAGTCTTCGAATCGTATTCCAGAAGTGTTTCTCCCCATCGCTGAAGCCAGTCGACTATGCGAACAGAAAAACCCTTCTTTGACCCAAACACGGTAAGTAATGGCTTATGATCTGTTAATAAAATGAATTGCGAACCAAATGTCATCTTGTGAGACATTTTCGCGGCAAGAATAATCGGTAGGACTTCCTTATTCAATTTGGTTACAGTTCCGTTATATCGTTGTTACCAATCTGGCTGCATGGGAGATCATTTACAGATCCATGGGGAAAATATGAGAAAGGACTACTCCAATACCATAACTTGAAGCATCTGAAGCAACCACTGTAGGTAGGGAAGGATCGTAATGCGTAGGTAAGAGATTGGACGCTAGTCACTCGATTTTCTAGAAAGCTACTTGAAGGTTTGTCGACCAATCTCATTTTTAATTCTTTTCCAGCAGGTGGTTTAGTGTAGCCGTCCTCACTCCAAAGAGCAGTCGGTTTAGTGCAAATATGCGTAAAAGATGCTTTGTGACTAGGAAACTCGAAAATTGGATTGGAAAAAAGTGCTGCACACGTCACATATCGGTTTCACGGTAAATCGCAACTGTAAATGTAACATGTAAACGATAAAAAACAGTGATGAAAAACTGGTACAGGAAAGACTAATGACATTAAAATGAACGACTAGTTTAACGTGAAACTCGAATAAAACTACAAAGAGTAACACGTAAAAGAGTAACTGGATAGGAAAACAATAGCTGTTCATCGCATTCCACCAAATTTTTAGAGACACCTAGTCAAAACATTTGCCAGAAAACTTGAACAGTTAATAAGCAAAGATAGTTCAAAATTAGACAAATATTAGCGGTCCAACCTTCTAATAACTTAGAGTACTTAACCTTTACTTCAAAATAAGTATGATACATCTTTTATTTGTTCCAAAAGTTCGGTTTATTTCTACCCCGATTATATTTCATCAAGACATTTGTTTTCAGCCAGAAAAATCTAAGCTAATGACTGGGTGAAAACCAGTAAAGATGCCACAGGTATTCAGAGTTTGACAACGCTTTTACAAGTAACACATTAGTAACCAAAGTGTCCCAATCAGGTGAAATCAGAAGTCACAAACGAAGAGGTTCGAAGATATGTTTGAAAGGCCATCACTATATCGGGAAGAGTCTAATTTAAGATGGCCAACGGTTGTAAGAGATGAGTAGCACGGCACACTCAGTCGTCATTTGGTGCTAATGTATGACCGAAAGCCTTCAGCTAGGTGTGTCCATTAAAACTAATGAGGCCAGCATAAAATGTCTACGTTTTAGGGCTGAGCTGTTAGACAAATGGATAGTAGCTGGCAGCAACTTATCGGGAAATAGCGACTAATGATGAGACTGAAAATGTTGGATTTCTTGGTGTGCTTATTAGTATTACTTACAGGTTGGCCGAATGTCAAATGATCAACAATGACTATGACAAAAACTATAACACTTTAGATTTTTATCAACTGTTCTTGAGATACATTGCGTCGATAGGGAATTAAGTTCCTCAGATAAACAACGTTATGTTTGCAGCAAGAGTGATGATACTGCAGTGGTAGTAAGATTTCGGTATTGTCAACTAATGCAGATATTCGTGCTGTCCTTGACTTAAGGTAGAAAGTAAGTATGTGTCGTTGACAGTTAACTGTTCCTATGTGTCGAATTCTGTTTGTATCCATATTTAGCAGATTAACCGGAGGTACAGAAGTGTAACCGTAAAAAGAAGTCGTGATTGATCACTTTGTAGTCACAGTATATTAAACTGATGATTGCTTTAATAATCAGCAAGGGTCATAGACTACAAATCGGGAGCAAAAGTAGCACGACAAAAAGTTGTCTCCACAAGATGATAAACGGCGAATTTTGTATATAAGTATATAAGTAACTGAATCAAAAAGATCGAAGAAAACATAAGGAACCAAGAGTGTCATTCTGAGCTCATGTTAGTTATATTGGTGAAAAACGCTGTCAGTGTTAGGATAAATATGACGATGTCGTTTGCAGTTTGCAGGAGCTTCGCTCGACTGCACAAACTGATTCGCTAGCACGATTTTGTTGTTAGACCACCAACCGAACTGCACAGGTTTTCAATTGTCGAGTATTTGGACAGCGCATTGATGGACCAAAATTATCTATTAGATGACAGCCACGTGGAAACAATACTTCATAAAATACAGGACGTACGGCGTCAAAGTTGAATATATAAAATAGTTCGGATGTATTATAACATGACGTTGAAATAGCACCGTTCTTATATATACTGATGGTTGTACTGAGCGTTCTTTTGGGTATCATTAGTGTAACACTTGTGTGCGTAAATACAAATATTAACGAATACTTTGGTGGGGTTCGTGAAGGATTTCAGAGGTCGTTTAGATATTTTCCAAACTCGTACTACATGTAAATAAACCGAAAACAGAACTAAGATGACTTTTGTGCAATAAGGACTCGAGTCATGATTTACCATGTGAAATAACTGCAAATGCAAAGTGTTTATTAAAACGTGGCAAAAATGTCAACCACCAATGTATGATTATTACTACCCAAAGTTTAGAAGTTGCAGAAAACGTGACCATCTCATAAAAGACTGATGCAGAAAGCTTGTTATCTAGCGTCAAGTAGCATATTACGTACGATAATCCAATGAAGTATTTAGTTAAGACTTAGACTGAGATTACTTGTTTACATGAAATACATTGTTCTGCAGTAGGTTGACTTAGAGGGCATAAAATGAACGATTTTGACTAAAACTAGACGGAAATCATAGAATGTATGATCACTCTATGTGAAGATAAGTAGGAAATGTTATTTGGGACCATAAATGTATCACGAAAAAATCTAATAAAATGATGAAAATCGTCTGGGTTACCCTTGCTTTTAAGTAATGAGGATTTGAAGTAGACAGTAGTTAAAATCTCGATCATATAAAAGGTACTGTTGATTTTATTGTTGGTTTAGCACAGCGTTGTAGACTGAATTTGTATTGGTGTAAAAATAATTTGGGCCAGATACATAGCATTGCTTGAATAGACAATCCAGACGAAATCTAGAATTGCGGGAAATTTGTAGTTCAAACCCATCATAAATTTCTGGCACTCGTATCCCCTGTTTGGCCGTGGAAATCAGCAATTGGAGATTAGGCAGGTAGTTGTGAAGTAAAATATTCTAGTGGATAGTGTTTGACGGAAAATAGTTCATAGTTGAGGATTGACGATATGTACATCTCATTATTGATCATTCGTGCAACCCGAATTGAGTCGGTTAAGGGGCCTGCCAAAGTATAAACAAACAAGTTCAAATTTGAGTGAAACAAATACATCCAAAACACAGTGAAATAAACTATATTCCTTGCAACGGTCATTCATCAGTTAAATACTTACAGTTCCTCTAGTATCTGACCTACTGAAGGTAATTGCAAGAAAGTCACAATGTTTCGTCGTGCAAAAACAAGGATGTACGTATATACCGATAAACTGAAACTGACTATTTAAAATAATCAATAGTCTTACGTGATGTGAGGCCATTAACCAGATAATATAATTACCGAATCAAAAGGTAATAACGTAAATTATTCATATCCTACCTAACAGATCAGATGGGTAGGAACGACTGTTCAACCCAAGATACCTAGAAACTTATCTCGACCCTACAACCTCACCAAATTTATATTTGAACTTCGTTTATTTGAAAGATTAATTTTTTATGCATTACAAAGTAACTAAGTAAATTATTTATGCAAACCTTATCGTTATCTTTTTAAAACACAGAAGTCTTATCGAAATAGTGGTAGGCTTGAGTAGTATTTTGCACAAACTTTCATAAATCTTTCATTTTTTGTGCTATATGTTCCTTTGGGTTAATATACATATTTTACAAGCAATTTATCCTCTAAACCTCGACCGTTGCTGCTACCTTGACGTGGTGGTCGGGCTTGCCTATCGTGATGATCCAATCGAGCTATGCTGGCTGGAACAATCGTTCCTCGAGGTCCTACCATGCCAGACAGGTCCGTTGAAGAGCGGTAAGACTAAAAGCAGCAAACGCAAGGTCCGAAGTCGTACTGCCGACTGTACAGAGGTGTGACGGCAGTAAGGTGTTTCCTTCAGACAACTAGCATGACAGTGATGCTACCTTCCCACAAGGAGGGGTGGGGTTAGAAAAGGTCGACCCTAAAAATGCACACCTCGCCTTATCCCACGGATTTCCGTCTCCGGCGGTAAGGTCCTTTGAAGAACGGAGCTAACACAAAAACTACCCACAAAAAGGTCGTGCGTGACCGGCCTCAAACAGTTGTCCCTTGGGCACTGTGGTCACGCTCCCAGGTCGTTCAGACCAACACTAATCCAACTTCTTTTTCAGGTCCCTCAAGAAATACCCTTCCACGGTGTGGGCAGCCGGGAAGTGATAAATGCCCTCATACCCGTAACAGCACACCAGACCAAGTTGGTCACATTCAAATCCCTCCTACACCTCCTAACAACTCTCTTATTTCCACGACTAACCCTTCTCACGTCCTTTTATCACCTCGCACCGCTAGGGCAAACGATTCATGTACACGGAACGTTATTCCTGGTCTCCTGAAACCTCGCTCTAAACTACATGTAGGAACTTTTAACGTCCGAACATTGTGCCAAATAAGACAACAGGCTTCCTTAGCTAGGACTCTAGAATCTTACACCATCGATGTATGCTGCGTCTCCGAAACGCGCATATAAGATCCGAGTAGCGTCATTCATTTGACCTCACCTAATCAAAATAAAGAACCATCTCGATACACGCTTCGTGTATCTGGAAGCCCTGATGCTGCTTCCCGTGGCCTCGCTGGAGTAGGTATAGCATTAAGTTCTAGGGCAGAACTAGCTCTTTTAGACTGGATCACAGTAGACAGTCGTCTTTGCGCTGTCCGACTAAACGGATCAGTAAGGACTCGGAAAGATAGGGAAACCCGTCGTTGTCTCTTCGTCATCTCTGCCTATTCTCCCACTGACTGTAGCTCAAACGATATAAAAGATGAGTTTTACAGGAAACTTTCTGACCTTCTCCGAAAAGCTAGGCGTTCTGATGTAGTAATAGTGGCTGGTGACTTTAATGCTCAAGTAGGTAAACTAAGTGAAAGGGAAAGACACCTGGGAGGATCTTGTGGTGTCGTGGCTAAAAGGACAGATAATGGCGACCGCCTGTTGCAGCTGTGCTCAGATAACCGCCTATTTCTTGCAAATACTAACTTAAGGCATAAGGAAAAACATCTTTTGACATGGTGACCCTCGAATTCGTCTCAACGTTGGACCCAATTAGATCACATCGCTATCAGCCACCGATGGAGGGGCCCAATAGAAGACTGTCGCTCATTCTGGAGCACATGTTTAGACTCAGATCATGCTCTAGTGCGAGCACGTATCTGTCTACGTCTTACTGGACGTAGGAAAGACACTGCAGGGAAGCCTCTAAGGGTTCTACTTAATGATAAGCAAGCTAAGAATATATTTCGGGAACAACTAGAAAAACAGTTGGTCAGCTATGTGAGTTGAGCCGACCCCGAGGCAGCGTGGAATGACATCCGAAAAGCTGTGGAAACAGCAGTAATATCTGCTAGTAACCTAAACCATAAGGTTAGGGAGAAACAATGGATCTCGGCAGAATCTACCGCACTGATAGATGCTCGAAAGCTCATCCCTCCTGGCTCTGAACATAACGAAGAGCGAAGTCAGCTTAAGCGAAGGCTAATAAGAAGCCTACGCAATGATCGTGAACAGTGTTGGGTAGCGAAAGCAAGAGAGATGGAAAAGGCAGTGGCAATAGGTAACAGCAGACAACTGTTCAGACTTGTTAAAGAAACCGGTATTATGAACCCAACTGTCAGCGAAACTATCTCAGACAAAGATGGGCATATCATTCATTCTCAATCCAGGAGATTGGATCGATGGGCAGAACACTTTAGGGATCAGTTCAACTGGCCTTCAGCCACACTTCAGTTACCCACGATCCCCAGTCGTCCTGAATGGCAAATTGATGTAAGTCCTCCAACTCTCTGCGAGGTTGAAAAAGCTATAGGAAATCTTAAGCGAGGGAGAGCCGCAGGCCCTGACAGGTTTACTCCTGAGATTTTTAAGGATGGTGGTCCAGTACTAGCAACGAGATTGACTGAGGTCTTACGTAGAATCTGGGAACTGGACGTAATTCCATCTGACTGGTCCTAATCACTGATTGTGCCAGTCTATAAGAAAGGACAAAAGTCCTCCTGTGACAATCACAGAGGGATCAGTTTGACTGATATAGTGTCTAAAATATTAGCTTCAATAATACTTGGACGCCTAACCAAAGCTCGTGAAGAGCAGACTAGAGAAAGCCAGGCTGGTTTCCAACCTGGACGTGGTTGCATAGACCAGATATTCACCCTACGTCAGGTCCTAGAACATAGACACAAATTCAGACGTCCCACAATAGTAGCATTTCACGACCTTAAGGCGGCATTTGACTCCGTTGATCGTGAGGTTCTATGGCAGTGTTTGTCAGTGAAAGGAGTACCAAAGAAGTACATTAACCTCATAAAGGCTCTCTACTCGAACACAACTGGTCGAGTGAGAGCTTATGGCGAACTGTCATCAAAATTGATTACCTCAAGTGGTGTTCGTCAGGGCTGTCCACTCTCCCCATTCTTGTCTAACTTTGTCGTTGACATGCTTTTAGAAATAACACTTTCATCATCTCAATCTCCAGGAGTTGAACTTTTACCGGAAGACTCATTGGTTGACTTAGAATACGCCGACGACATAGTTTTATTCGGTGAAGACGCTGACAAAATGCAGAGTCTTCTGAACACTATAAGCAACAATGCAGGCATGTTCGGGATGCGATTCTCCACCTCGAAGTGCAAAATGTTACTTCAGGATTGGGTTGCATCGACACCTGAACTAATGATAGGGAGTGAAGTAGTTGAGCGTGTCGACCGCTTCACTTATCTTGGGAGTCTCATCAGCCCTTGTGGTCTGGTGTATGACGAAATCTCAGCACGGATACAGAAGGCTCGACTAGCTTTCGCCAACTTGCGTCATTTATGGCGTAGGCGAGATATCCGTCTAGCAACAAAAGGACGGGTTTACTGTGCAGCAGTTCGTTCCGTCCTACTTTATGGCAGTGAAACATGGCCGATAAGAGTAGAGGATATTCGTAGGTTACTAGTGTTCGATCATAGGTGTCTTCGACGCATTGCTCGTATATCCTGGGACCACCGGGTAAGTTATGTAGTTGTTAGGAAACGTGTACTATGTAGGGATGGCAAATCGATTGATGAAGTAGTGAAACTTCATCAGTTGAGATGGCTGGAACACGTGTTACGTATGCCCAACCACCGACTTCCCCGACGTGCAATGTTTTATGGTGTAGGAGTAGGTTGGAAGAAAGCTAGTAGCGAACAGACCAAAGCGTGGCACAAATCCATGAAGTCATTGACAAGTGGACTGAGCCATGTTAGTTGGTGTAGACTACCTGGTTGGGATTCGGGAGATGATAGCAACCGATGGTTAGAGACCTTGAATGATATGACTCAAAATCGCTTGCAATGGTACAGGTGCATCCACTCTTTGTGTTCTCCCGAATTCTAATCTTCTGAATTCCTCATGTCTTTATCTTTTTCTCTTTCCAAATTTATTTCACTGTACTATACTCCTTCAATAATTTCTTCAAACCCTAATCTTTTGGATTTCTGATTATACTCCTACTACTTCTACCATTATGGGATTTGAATCGACAACTTCATCTCTGTGCTAGTGTGGTATGGCAACTGGAACTGATGTACGTACGTACGAAGTTCTACGTTGTAACTGACTGACTTATCCTCTAAACAACCCAACGGGAACTATAAGGCAAAAACATAATACATTAGTGGAGACTAGTCAAAAAGAAACAAAAAATATTCGGACGGAATTTTCCACCAACAGAAGTAAATGGCAAGACAACTTGAAAGAAGTACAAAACAAAAGTCATGCAAACATTTACCAAATAACTCAAATAGTGAACTTACCATTTGGTAATGAGTAAGAGAGTAACTCAGGCCAATCTCTATTTACCATGTTCGGAGAGTGAATCTGAGATTTACGACAGAGTATGGAGACAATGTGGTGTGGTTAGTTGTATCCACATAATTAATATACTACGATGGTCAGGCATGGAATATACTTTGGCAGAAGATCGACAAGGTAAGAGCAGGAACGACGCGCAATCGGTATGAAAATGCATGAACAAAGAAATCAGAGAAGATGAACCGATATCTGCGGAAGGAACAGTCAAGACTGGGACAATCGATAGTTATTTTACAAACTAACTGTTTACTGTATGGTTATCAGATTTTAGTGAGGTAGTCTGTAATTTGTACTTAAATAAATTCGATTGTTCCCACTCGTGTTCTTATTCACTATAACAAGACCTGAATAATGTGTATTCAGTTTGGCCTTTCATACAACAAGTTAAAAACTATCATATTATCATTACGTTCTACGACGTCGAACACTCATGTGAAAACAGAACATTTTTGGAGTGTAACTGCACATCTTCTTTGCACGTAATTATTTTATGCGAGGAATAAGGCACCCCTCCAAATTTAACTGACTGTATTTGTTTACTTCCGCTTTGAGATAAACTCTTCTTCATCCCTTTAACTTTAAGATGGCTCGAGAAGCAGGTGATAGCCGGACAGATAGCGGGAACACCGTATCTCACCAACAATATGTTGAGATGTCAGCCCTCAACACTCCCTCAAATATTCCTATTTCTTTCTTGTGCATTCTGTTTTCTAACTATCACTGACTGGCATACAGATGACAAGTAAAACACAATGTGTGCGAGAATTTGTAAGATGAAGTATCTCTTTAATGCCCGAAGCAATGTGTCCTTCGGTCCTCCTCTTTTTCTTTTCCCCTTAGGATTCCAAATTAGGGATTGAGTTGTGAGGTAGCTTTTTAATTTCCTGAATGTGTCCTAAACACCTCCAGAATCTTGTCCTAGTTTCCTGTTCACCTGGAAGCTGGTTTGTCTTCTCCCACAGTATCTTGTGCCCCAAATGCCCTGGTACGGCCGAGAATGGGGGGTGGCCACCATCCTTCTCAAGATGTTCTCACATGGCCACGCGTATATAGCCTCTGTCAGGGAAGTCCTACTCATTACCTTCTCACAGTGGCATTACTGTTGTTTACGAAATTAAAAGGACGAAAAGCGAATGTCCGGTGCTTCAACCGGTTCGGTGGACACGGGAAGTCCACCTAGGGGAGTTGGAAAACCCTTGATTCCGAACCAATGCTACATATGGGTTCCAGTATCCTGAGGGAACAAATGGCGTAAGAACCAATCGTTGGTCACCGGCTACCATGGGGCTGCATCTCCTTACGATGCTCCACTGCCTTGTGGGTTAGACCTTTAGATCAAAGCCTCGGGGTGTAGTCCTCTAAGAAAACCACCTGCTTCGGTCTGGGCACCCGGGCATTATCACACCCCTCGCAAAAATAGATGAATTGATGCTTTTTACTGACAATACTATTCTCGCTCCTACTAGAAGTCAGACAATTTACACTATTATTATCATTTAACACGTCGCTTATTCACTCCCTTTTATTCTTAATTTGTGTATCCTTACTTTACAACTTTTGCAGCAGCTCGCCCATGGTGGAAGCTCTGTTCTATCCAAACGATCACCAGTCACTGTCCGGTCGAAAGTGAATCCTTCTGCCGAATACGAATACTCAACCAGTTTTCCTGAAACCATGTACGCCGTTCAAACTGGCTTCCTTCAACGTTCGCACACTAATGCAGATCGGACAACAGATAGGGCTGATTATGTCTTTGGAAAGTCTTAATGTTGACGTTTGTTGTCCATCCGAGACCCGTATTCAAGACTCTAGTGAAGTACTACAAATTCGCTCTCCATCTGTCGCTTCGAAAGACTTATTTGACGTGCGTTTATCCGGGGACCCTGTGGCATCTTCGTCTGGTCTTGCTGGCGTTGATGTCGCACTAAGCGCTAGAACTGAGGCAGCACTAATCGATTGGATCCTCATTATGGTTATGTGCTGTTAGATTAGAAAGCTTCATCAAAGTAAGAAGAAATCGATGTGAGAATGTTGGTAGCAGGTCAGGTAACGGGGACCGTCTACTGCAACTGAGCACAGACCACAACCTGTCCCTGGTTAGCACTAACTTCCAGCAGTCATCGCCCTCCTTCTGAGTCTTAAGCCTGAACTCAGATTGATCACATCGCGATCAGCTACCACTGGCGTGGTTGTGTACAAGACTACCGCCCCTTTTAGAGTACCTATCTGGACTCTGATCATGCCGTGGTCTGCGCCAATCTCACCTTACTTTTCAGTGGCCGAAGGATTGATCGTCATCAACGGATTGATGTCAGTAAGTCGGTTGCAACTTCTGTTGCAAGTAAGTATCGAACCGAGCTAGATTGTAGGCTAGCCACCATACCACCGAAAAGTATAGATGAGTATTGGCTGCAACTTCACGACGCCATGAAAATGGCGAGTAAAGCCGCTTGCGGCTTCGCGAAACGTCCCGCTTATAAGCACTGGGTTTCTTCTGGCTCCTTACAACTGATCGAAGCCCGTCGATCTACTCCGGATGACCACGACTTTGACCATAAACGAAGATTGTTGTGTAATGAAATTGCGCAAAGCTTGCGTAAGGACTGAAAAGCCTGGTGGTCGGAGCGTGCTAATGAGCTGGAAGCAGCAGCTGCATCTGGTAACTGCCGGAAGCTCTTCCAACTCATCCGAGCCACTGGCAGCAAGAAGTCTGGTGTGAGTGAAACAATCTACGAGGATGACGGGATGCCAATCACTAACATCTCTCGACGTCTTGGACGATGTGTGGAATTCTTTGAAGGGCAGTTCAACTGGCCTGCTGCTTCGAAAACATCGACCATATTGTCCTGCTCTCCATGGCCGATGAAGACCCGAGAACAATTGACTCGCGAGGATCAGGCTGGTTTTCGTTCTGGTCGAGGATGCATTGATCACATCTTCACCCTCCGCCAAATGTTAGAACACCGTCATACTTATCTCAGGCCAAGAATCGTAGTGTTTTGATATCAGGACTGCCTTCAATTTGTTGGACAGGACTGTTCTTAGGTGTTGTCTATTGAAGAAGGGTGTGCCTGAGAAGTTCATTAACATCTTAAAGGCTCTGTGTACAAACACCCCAGGCAGAGTGAGGGCATACAACCACCTTTCTCCATTGTTCCATTCAAGCAGTGGGGTTAGACAGGGTTGCCCGATCTCACCATTCCTCTCCAACTTTGCCATCGATAACATCCTGGAAACGGCTCTGATGGATGTAAGTAATGGCGGTGTGGATCTGTTGCCTGGAGAACGACTTCCCGACCTTGAGTGTGCGGATGATATTGTCTTACAGTGTGATAACGCCAATGTCATGCCTAACCAGTTGACAATCAGTGTCCGCAGGTACGGTATGTGCTTCGCACCCTCCAAGTGCAAAGTACTCCTACAAGACTGGCAGGATTCTCATCCTGTACTCACCTTGGGTGGTGAGCAGATTGAAGTAGTTGAGAAGTTCGTGTATCTAGGCAGCTACATAAGTGCTGGTGGTGGCGTGAGTAATGAGATCGATGCACGTATAATGAAAGCCAGAGCGGCTTATGCCAATCTGGGCCATCTTTGGCGTCTTCGTGATGTTAGTCTGACTGTAAAAGGTCGGATCTACAACGCGTCGGTGAGAGCAGTTTTGCTCTATGCTTGTGAAACCTGGCCTCTCCGAGTTGAGGATGTTAGACGTCTCTCTGTGTTCGATCATCGTTGTCTCCGAAGGAATGCTGACATCCAGTGGCAACACCATGTTAGTAATGCAGAGGTTCGGTATCGTGTGTTCGGGCGCAGAGACGATAATTCAATTAGTGTTACTATCATGAAATATCGACTTCGGTGGCTTGGACATGTTCTACGAATGTCGTCCCAGAGAATTTTACGTCGTGCATTATTTGCCGACGCTGGGACCAGTTAGAAAAGGCGGAGAGGTGGTCAGTGTATGACATGGTGTCGTGGTACGAAAGAAAGCTGCAAAGGGCTGGTTTCTGTTCGTCCATCACAACTCATGGCTGGGGTACAAGAGATGGTGCATCACAGTGGCTAGAGACGTTATTAGATATGGTTCAGAATAGAAGCCAATGGTGATCCTGCTGTAACTTTTTTACTTTCTTCATAAAGAGTGGTCATAACTTCCCTAACTGAAAGAATTCTTCTGGTTGTACATTTCAGTTTCACCATCATTACTCTTGTTTTTTTATAAATATGTGCACCCTCCACTTTCCTCTTCTCCTTCTCATTGTTTTGTGTGGCGCATATATATCTGGTGCCCCATTGTACCAATATTTATGTGTTTAAATAAATAAATTAATTAATTATCAGTATCTTGTTACTAAAGGAATCCGGTCAATGGATACTGAGTATCTTGCGTAGGCGACTGTCCATAGTATGAGCTTCGCATGATGTTCACGATCTTTTCAGGTATGCCATAGTGTGGAAAACGTTACATGAGGTCCTCCAATCCATACCGTCAAAAGCTTTCTTTTGGTCATGGAACTTGATGTATAGTAACGAATTCCATTCAACTGGTTGCTCAACAGTGATCGGTAGTGACTCAATTTGTTGTGCGCACGAGTAACCCTTATGGAATACAGTCTATTGATCTGGAATTAGAGCATCTAATGGATTTTTCATCCGGTTTATCAGCATTCTGTGGATCGATCATACACAGACGGTTCGAAAGATAATATTCAATTTTGTTACTGATATGTTCGAGGGATTGAGATATCACATAAGACTGGCGAACGGAACGAAAGTCATCAACACAACAACAGGATCAGCTAATCCTTTCAACTGGTCTTCAGTCCTGCTAACTAGGGGTAAAAGACCAGATTTAGAAGTGAATTATATATTCCAAAGGCAGCATAGGAGAACGAACAGGCAAGAACACAACAAATGGGCATATATACAACACAAAAATGCTCTTGATAAACTTGATGAAATAGCGTATCAAAATAGAAAACGAACCGATGGGATGTATGATCCTTCTAGTTAAGAAATACAGACTGAGGGTAAAAGTGAACACTTTTGGAGCGGAAATGAAAAATTCAAGTTCCATAATAAAATTGCGAAATTGAGAAGTTTACTAAGTGATTTCTAGAGATCTAGCATACCCAAAAGTTATGAGTGAAAGCCTACATTTTTGGAGAAGTGCTTCAATTCGCAGTCATAAATTCACATTCCCAGTTGGTCGAAACAACGTAATAAAAAAGAGGGACGAAGTAATATGGCTGCCGCTATAAGTAAATATTGACTGAAAGCGCATGGAAATTTTGTGAAAACTTAGGGAAAACAAAAGTTACGATAAAATACAAAATGTACTATCTCAAATGGAGTGAAAAGATCGAGGAAATATACATCTGAAGGGATTGGGGAGAAAAGTTCACAACAGGGTGTATGTTGCGAAATTTGCGCACACAAAACTTCAAAAAGGGGCTTACGCCGATGTCTCTGTAGTTATCAAATTTGTTGAGATTTCTATTCTTTAGCATCTTGATGGGTCATCTATCTTTCCAGTCCATCGGCACTTGTTCTTGCTCCCAAATCTCCTTGAATAGAACATGAAGCATACATGCAGTTACTTCTGTGTCTGACTTCATTGCTACAAGTAGTATATTGTTAGGTTTTGCTGCTTTCCCGGTGCTGATTTGTCTGATGGCCATCCTAATTCGCTCGACCGTTGTTGAAGTAACATCTATAGGGAGGTCTGTGTGCGCTGGTTCAATGTTCGGTGGATTCAGTGGAGCTGGTTTATTCAACAGTTTCTCTAAGTGTTCCACCCATTTATTCCTCTGTTCTTGAATCTCCGTGATTCCCTTGCCTTCTTTCTCTTTGACCGGTCACTCTGATTTACTATATTTGCTTGCTAGTTTCTTCGTTGTATCATATAGTTGTTTCATATTCCCTTCTCTTGTAGCTTTTTCCGCCGTCGTTGCTAGTTCTCCCACGTATTTCTGCTTGTCAGCTCTAATGCTCCTCTTCACTTCCTTGTTCGCTTCTGTGTGCTCAGCTTGTATCTTGACTCTCCGGGTTCTTATTCGGCTGTTGTTAGTTACTGACTTCTTGTTCTTCCTTTTCTCAATCTTGTCCAGGGTTCCCATCGAGACCCATTTCTTATGATGATGATTGTTGCGGTCCAGAATCTCCTGACACGTTGAAGTTAATGCTTCTTTGATCCCTTTCCAGTTGTTCCCCATCGTAGTTTCTTCTTCTTTCAGTAAATCCTGTGAAGCTTGGAACCTGTTGTTGAAAGTTATCTTGAATTCGTCGAGTTTGTTAGTATCTCGAAGGAAAGCTGCAATGAACCTTTGTGGCGCTTTTTGCCCAGCTGTTCAGTGTTTCTTTAGCTTCAGTTTCATCTTGGCCACAACCAGGTTGTGATCTGAAGCTATGTCAGCTTCTCTCGATGTTCTCACGTCTTCCATTGACCTTGTGGATTTTTCACTGATACAAATATGATTTTTCTGGTTCTGTGTCGTATGATCCGGTGAGTCCCATGTAGCTTTGTGTATGTGTTTGTGCAGGAATACTTTGCCTTTTATAACCAATTTGTTGAATGCACATTAGCTTGCAAATCTGTCACCATTCTAATTCCTTTCTCCCAGTCAATGTCATCCAATAATATCTTCATATCCGGTGTTATCCATTCCTATTTTGGCAGTTAGGTCTTCCATCGGGATGGCCAGGTTGTTTTCTGGGCAATTCCCTACGGTCGACTTCCGCCTCATGAAACTGATCTTCATCATCTTCATTACCATCACTAGTAGGTGCAGTCAGTGTGTATATGGTTTAATCTTGTTGGTTTATTCGGCTCCCTTTGTCCCCCTTTGTACTTCCTAGCTTGTATTAGCATTTCCGGTCAAGTTCGCTTTGTGCACTTGTGGCTCAGTTATCTGTTCTGTTCGATAATAAACTGTATTAACATCGTCTGAAATATATACACTGTTGGTATTTATATAATAATGGTTATGAGGAAGAAAAATATACGAAGTTTTATATATTGTTTCGAAGATATCACACTACGAATTTTTCAAATGTAAATCCAAAGGTGGATTAGAAACAATTTATATAATTCAAAGAGAAGGCGCCTATGTGTTATCAAAACCCAGGAGATTAGTTCCTGATAAAATTGAAATCACCAAAGCCAAATTCCACTACATGATACAGCTGAGAATCCTCCATTCCTTTGAAAATCAGTCACATCATCCATACACATGGTCTCAGAAAAAAGTGAAGGTAACTGGTGGTTATGTGGGGATACGGAGTTCCCAACCGTCAAGCTGTACCAGATAAGTATCAGTTGCCATGAAGTGAAACGTACTGACCGAAATGGAGAACGAATTCAAATGAAATAAAAAATAGTAGGCTTTGGTGAGTAGAGCATGACTAAATACTTGGTCGAAAGAGACAATATTTATGTCCCACCAATAAAGCCATACCTTTGATAGTTTCAATATAAATAAAGGGACGATGGAAACCAATAGTGAATTTTTGTCAATGCATAACAGCTGAAATTTAAATCTTCATAGTTTTGGTGTTTGTTTTATTTTACTAGAGCGTAGGGCGGTACAATTTGTGGTGATTGTCACGTTGTTTTTGGAGTACTTTTTAGCATGGACCCTACTAGGGTGGTTGAGGCATTAAGTAATACTCTATTGGCAGAAAAACAAGAAAATGGAACAAAGATACTCGATGAGGTAAGCGAAACTATCCATTGTTTATTTCCAGATGCATAAAATTATTGGATTTGTTCCCACTCTATTGAAAATCATCCTTGAAGAGACTGTTGATGTGGGAGTACGTCAAGCAGCAGCTCTTTATTTTAAAAACAACATCTCTGAATGGTGGAAGCCCGATGAGCCGGATGAACCTGGCGAGTTAAGATTTTGTATACATGAGCAAGATAAGCAAGCAATCAGAAGTTCTATTGTAGCAGCTCTTGTTTCGGCGCCAATTCCTTTACAGTAAGACATCTTTCTAAAGCAACATCTTAAATAAGAACTCATCTCCAGGTCGCCCTTTCTAAAATAATTAAACATGATTTTCCTACTCGTTTCGAAGAGTTCCCTGAACAGGTGAAACGTTTCTTAGAATCAAATGATCGTCATCATCTTCGAGGAGCTCTTCGCTGCCTCTATGCTTTTATGGAAGTTTATACATACAAGAAAAACGATGAGCGTGCAAACACGGTTTCCGCGATGCAAGTTTTTTTCCCAATTTTATATTCAACGTTGTCGAGTCTCGTCGTTGAGGAATCCGAGGATTCTTATGTACTTCAAACACTCATTATCAAAATATTCTTTTCATTTGTAAATTATCACTTCCCACTGGATGCAATGAGTAAACAGGTATGTCGTTTACTTCTTACTCCTCTTTAGTTGTTTACTCAATGGATTGATATCCTCTGTAATGTACTCGGTGATTTCAAAGTAACTCATTCGGACACTTCAAGTTCTACCTGGAAACGACAAAAATGGGCTTTAAAAATACTTAACAGGGTTTTCACCCGGTATGATGTGTAGAAATTACTAACTTCTTTCAGTTATGGTAGTCCTGGTTCAGTCATTAAGCTATATCAACCATTCGCTGACTGGTATCTTAAGGCCTTCTCAGGGCAAATAATATCAGTACTTCTAAATATATGTGAAGCGTACAGACAAAAATCATTCGTCTCCAAACCTGTGCTTAGTCAAACGCTGGACTATTTTTCTTCGGCGTAAGTAAAACACCGTCTAACTTGTTTTTGTAGACTGGCTAACTCATTTTCATGGAAGTTACTACGACCACATTTTTCTCTTTTGGTCCGTGAAGTTATATTCCCACTAATGTCATATACTGAAGAAGATGCAGAATTATGGCAAGACGATCCAATAGAATACATTCGAGCTGAAGCTGGTAAGGTTCCTCCTTCTCTCTCTATTTTCAGGTGATTGGGGTTCGGTATCTAGTCCAGCATGTGCAGCATCTACACTTTTAAGTGAAGCATGTATTAAACGACGTGGTGTTCTCAATAATATAATGCCGTTCTGCATCCATATATTAAGTTCCGAGAGTTCTCCTGTTGAAAAGGATGCTGTTTTGCACATGTACATAGCTATAGCTGAAATCTTACTAAAAAAAGCTGCATACAAGGTATGTCTGACAACACTTATGTACTTATCTTTTAGTCACAATTAGAATCATTTCTTGTCGGTCATGTCCTTCCGACTTTGCATGCTCCTGAAGGATATCGTCGTGCTAGGGCTTACAGATTGCTGGAAAAATTATCAGAAGCTAAATTCAACGACCAGAATATTTTTGCCCAAGTTGTTGACGAAGTAAGAAAAGCTGCATGTTTTGATTCGGAATTACCCGTTCGTGCGTTTGCTGCACTCTGTCTCTCAGAATTAGTTCGGTGTCAAGAAACTGGTGAGTTAGCCGTGATTATTCTGTTTACTAGAAATGTGTACTCTGGTATTCTGGATTTATGTTTATTGGAAAGTTTGTGTATTTGTTCGAGTTACTTCTTAAAACGTTTGAGTTATTAGTTAAGGAAATGTCCTTACGACACTGACAACAAAGTTGTTCATTTAAACTCCAAAGAACAATTGTCAGAAGAATATTTTATTTGGTTAAACCGTAATGACAAGTCTTCATAGCTACTGATAACATCCTCTAATTGATCTGTAGTAATAACCGTGTGCTGAAGCTTAGTTGCTGTGTAAGAAATTTCAAAATTAGAACTAGATAGAATCTGAAACTTCATTTTTCATATACGACAACCCATCACATTAGCAAGACAATCTTCTGGTATATATGTATAAATAACTTAGATTACAGTAACAATACTAGCTTATTCCGTCTAACTCAAGTCTATTAGATCAGACGTATTACAGATTGGTGAAAAATTCGGTCAGTGATTTTGTAGCCCAAGAATCACATAAAACATCTACGCTCCAGAATAGTGTAATTTAACACTGTAAATGTACTGTGGAACTATCTTGCTTTCGCTGTAATTAAAAATTTATTTCCTTTCAACTTTATTTAGCTCATCAATTTGTGGCTCCTCATCTACACGAACTCTTGATACGTGAGTAATTTTATGAAAATTAATTCCTAACTGTTGGTTGTTTTTCATAACTTTTTTTTAAGGAGGTCCTTCCTAACAATGATTACGATTTATAAAATACCTTGAATAGCAAGTTTCCTCTTAGTTTGTTGGTTCATTTACTGCAATGACTCATTTCGTTTGTTGATTAGTGATTAAATTAACATTCACTAGGTACTGGGTATGGAGCATACTAAGGGCGAGAACTAAGGATGCTATCCGGTTGTCTAAACTAGGCACAACAGGGTTCAAATTTAGTGCTTAGTTATTAAGAGCCGAATGCATCAACTACCAAGTCACTGCTTCATTTTCTCTAATATCGTATGGATCTGGTTAGTCGTAGTCTTTTTGATAATTACGATTTAAATGAGACCTACCAGTTTTATTGTCTCACGGGAGAGTGCTTTTAATAACATGAAGTTACGAGGGATTAGTCGATATTTCTTACTAGGTACTGTTTATTACTTTCGTAAGGGATTTATGATACCTTGTTATGTTAAACGTAGGAATATGATCACAGAGATCCTAAGCATTTGTTGCAGTCGGAAGCTTTTATAGCATGTAGGTGTTTTAGCGGAACCTTACAGAAAAGGAGAGTACGCTTCCAACGAAACATGCGGATTAACATATTTCAGCCATAGTTAAATTTCCTAATATCCTTTAACTAAGCCACGAATATACCACATTTCATGTTTTCACTTAAAAGTATTGAAAAGTCACTTTAAATACCAAACCTTAAAATATGTATGCAGTCCAGTTATCATACATAAGTTCTAGTTTCGAAAAATGATAATCCATTTAGGATTCACGGTAGATGTCTAAGATTTAATGTGATTTCCGGACCATTCTATAATTACTGGCAGCAAGCAATTGCCTCAAGTAACTACCCTTGTAGTGCTTTTTTGGTAATCCATGGTTAACATATATCTCTGTGCATTTGAAAGCAATAGGTTTATATAAGTTACAGTAAAGTTTACGTGTTTGTCGTCTATGTCAAGTTTTTGATCCTGATTTTCCTTCTTTGTTGCTTAGCAAGTGCTAACGCCTGTCTAAACACATGTAAGATAAATTTAAGATGGCTGTTTCCTCAGTGAACCAAAGTGTTATTTGAAACCGTATATACTCTCGTTCAATACCAATGATTCATGTACAAGCACACATGAGTCAAACGCAAAACAGCGTGCACATTTCATGTTTGTATCATGTCTCATGACTTGTGATTTTTCATATAGTGTTATGAAACAATCAACGTAGTTTCGTTAAAGTCTGTGCATTTTAGGGTTTCTTTTTGAATCTTAACATCATAAATTTCAGCAAGGGGAAGTTTAAAAGGAGCATTGCTTTTGTCGGTATTGCATGTAGAACAAAACTAATAGGTTCTGCTACTCATCCACCTGACAATGAATATACCCTTTATTTGGATAACTTGTTTAGATTGAACTGGTAACCAGTACAGGAAGCTGTTTGCTAAAAATTGTTTGTAGCTCAATTTATCCCATTATTTTAGTAGTGCAGATCATAATATGTTAGCAGTTATATACATAGTACGTTCACTTTCAGGTTTATTGGAGCTTCTTCGGCAAACTGAATTCGATGATTTAAACAATGTAATCGAAATATTGATACATACATTTGAAAAAGAAATTGTTCCAATTGCTTCTGAAGTTTTGCAAACATTGGTATGTTTTAATCATAATTATTATTGAGTTTGTTGTTAGGCCTGGTTTTTTAGGGAAGGGTTCAAGTTTAAATTTTTCTAATTGAATTTTGATGTCTTTTTTCCCTCTAGTCAGATACGTTCCTTCAGCTTGTTAATAAATCCGAGAATGGATTACCTAATGAATCAAACGAGCTTGAGGATACAGAAGATCTCTTTGAGTACCGGTCTATAGTTGCTACAAGTGTTCTAGATAATATGGAGTCTATTCTGCAAGTTGGTGAAGATAATGAAAACCTTGTTGCTCAGCTTGAACCCATTGTTGTGCGTTTGGTTCAGTCTATATTCGACCTTAACTTGAGTGTATTCTTTGATGAAGCTCTCACGTTCATTTTCTCGCTGACAACTAACAAGATTTCCCCACTTTTATGGCAAGTTTTCGATCAGCTCTATCCTGTATTCAAAAAAGATGCTTGCGAGTGCTTTTCCGGTAAGTATTTTATGCATTTAGACATCAGATAAAATCTATATAATACCCTACTTTTTCAGTAATAATTTCCCTCCTAAACTCCAGGTAAATATATGATTTAGGGCATTTTCATGTACTAGACTATTGGTCACTTCCACGGTATGGGCAGCCGGGAAGTGATATTAGCCCTCATACCCGTAACAGTACACTAGATCAAGTTGGTCACATTCAAATCCTTCCTACACCTAATAACTCTCTTATCTCCACGACTAACCCTTCTCACGTCCTTTTATCACTTCGCACCGCTAGGGCAAACGATTCGAGTACGCGGGACGTTATTCCTGGTCTCCTGAAACCACGCTCTAAATTACATATAGGAACTTTTAACGTCCGAACATTGTGCCAAATAAGACAACAGGCTTCCTTAGCTAGGACTTTGAAATCTCGCCCCCTCGATGTGTGCTGCGTCCCCGAAACGCGCATACAAGATCAGAGTGGCGTCATTCATTTGACCTCACCATGTCAAAATGAAGAACCGACTCCATCCACGCTTCGTGTATCTGGAAACCCTAATGCTGCTTCCTGTGGCCTTGCTGGCATAGCATTGAGTCATAGGGCAGAACTAGCTCTTTTAGACTGGATCCCAGTAGACAGTCGCTTGTACGATGTCTGACTAAACAGAACAGTAAGGACTCAAAAAAATAGGAGCACCCGTCGTTGCCTCTCCCCATCTCTGCCTATTCTCCCACTGACTGCAGCTCAGATGATGTAAAAGATGAGTTATACAGAAAGCTTTCCGACCTCCGAAAAGCTAGGCGCTGTGATGTAATAGTGACTGGTGACTTTAATGCTCAAGTAGGTGGTAAACTAAGCGAAAGGGAGAGACACCTGGGTGGATTTTATGGTGTCGTGGCTGAAAGAACAGATAATGGCGACCGCCTGTTGCAGCTATGCTCAGATAACCTCCTGTTTCTTGCAAATACTAACTTAAGGCATAAGGAAAAACATCTTTTGACATGGCGATCCCCGAATTCGTCCGAACGTTTTACCCAACTAGATCACATCGCTATCAGCCACCGACGGAGGGACTGGACAGAAGACTCGCTCATTCTGGAACACGTGTTTAGGTTGGGATCGTGCTCTAGTGCGAGCACGTATCGGTCTACGTCTTACTGGACGTAGGAAAGACACTGCAGGGAAGCCTCTAAGGGTTCTACTTAATGATAAGCAAGCTAAGAATATATTTCGGGAACAACTAGAAAAACAGTTGGTCAGCTATGTGAGTTGAGCCGACCCCGAGGCAGCGTGGAATGACATCCGAAAAGCTGTGGAAACAGCAGTAATATCTGCTAGTAACCTAAACCATAAGGTTAGGGAGAAACAATGGATCTCGGCAGAATCTACCACGCTGATAGATGCTCGAAAACTCATCCCACCTGGCTCTGAACACGACGAGGAGCAAAGTCAGCTTAAGCGCAGACTAACAAGAAGCCTATGCAATGATCGTGAACAGTGTTGGGTAGCGAAAGCAAGAGAGATGGAAAAGGCAGTGGCAATAGGTAACAGCAGACAACTGTTCAGACTTGTTAAAGAAACCGGTATTATGAACCCAACTGTCAGCGAAACTATCTCAGACAAAGATGGGCATATCATTCATTCTCAATCCAGGAGATTGGATCGATGGGCAGAACACTTTAGGGATCAGTTCAACTGGCTTTCAGCCACATTTGGTTTCCCACGATCCCCAGTCGACCTGAATGACAAGTTAATGTAAATCCTCCAACTCATTACGAGGTTGAAAAAGCTATAGGAAATCTGAAGCGAGGGAAAGCAGCAGGCCCTGACAGGTTTACTCCTGAGATTTTTAAGGATGACGGTCCAGTACTAGCAGCGAGATTGACTGAGGTCTCAGGTAGAATCTGGGAACTGGACGTAATTCCATCTGACTGGTCCTAATCACTGATTGTGCCAGTCTATAAGAACGGACAAAGGTCCTCTAGTGACAGTCACAGAATTACTTACGCTTGGTACTCCCAATGGAGCATAGGCCGCCGATCAGCATTCTCCAACCGACTCTGTCCTGGGCCTTACTTTCTAGTTCTATCCAGTTTTTATTCATTCTTCTCATATCTGTCTCCATTTCTTGGCGTAATGTGTTCTTTGGTCCTCCTCTTCTCATTTGGCCTTCAGGATTCCATGTGAGGGCTTGTCTTGTGACACAATCGGGTGACTTCCTCAATGTGTGTCCTATCCACTTCCAGCTGTTCTTCCTGATTTCTTCCTACACTGGAATCTGGTTTGTTTGACAATCACAGATGAATCAGATTAACTAATACTTCGGCGCCTAACCAAAGTTTGTGAAGAGCAAACTAGAGAAAACCAGGCTGGTTTCCAACCTGAACGTGGTCTTATAGACCAAATATTCACTCTACGTCAGGTCCTAAAACATGGACACTCATTCAGAAGCCCCACAATCGTAGTATTTCTTAACCTTAAGGCAGTATTTGACTCCGTTGATCGTGAGGTTCTATGGTAGTGTTTGTCACTGAAAGGAGTACATTAACCTTATAAATGTTCTCTACTCGAACACAACTGGTCGAGTGAGAGCTTATGGCGAAAAGTCATCAAAATTGATTACCTCAAGTGGTGTTCGTCAGGGCTGTCCACTCTCCCCATTCTTGTCTAACTTTGTCGTTGACATGCTTTTAGAAATAACACTTTCATCATCTCAATCTCCAGGAGTTGAACTTTTACCGGAAGACTCATTGGTTGACTTAGAATACGCCGATGACATAGTTCTATTTGGTGAAGACGCTGACAAAATGTAGTCTTCTAACCACTATAAGCAACAATGCAGGCATGTTCGGGATGCGATTCTCCACCTCGAAGTGCAAAATGTTACTTCAGGATTGGGTTGCATCGACACCTGAACTAATGATATGGAGTGAAATAGTTGAGCTTGTTGACCGCTTCACTTATCTTGGGAGTCTCATCAGCCCTTGTGGTCCGGGGTTCGACGAAATCAGCACGGATACAGAAGGCTCGACTAGCTTTCACCAACTTGCATCATTTATGGTGTTGGCGAGATATCCGTCTAGCAACAAAAGGACGGGTTTACTGTGCAGCAGTTCGTTCCGTCCTACTTTATGGCAGTGAAACATGGCCGATAAGAGTAGAGGATATTCGTGAGTTACTGGTTCTTGATCATAGGTGTCTTCGAAGCATTGCTCGTATATCCTGGGACCACCGGGTAAGTTATGTAGTTGTTAGGAAACGTGTACTATGTAGGGATGGCAAATCGATTGATGAAGTAGTGAAACTTCATCAGTTGAGATGGCTGGAACACGTGTTACGTATGCCCAACCACCGACTTCCCCGACGTGCAATGTTTTATGGTGTAGGAGTAGGTTGGAAGAAAGCTAGTAGCGAACAGACCAAAGCGTGGCACAAATCCATGAAGTCATTGACAAGTGGACTGAACCATGTTAGTTGGTGTAGACTACTTGATTTTGATCCGTGAGATGATAGCAATCGATATTTAGAGACCTTGAATGACATGACTCAAAATCGTTTGCAATGGCGAAGGTGCATCCACTCTTTGTGTTATGCCAAATCCTAATCTTCTGAATTCTTTATGTCTCTATCTTTTTTCTCTTTTCAAATTTATCTCACTGGAATATGCTCCTTGAATAACATGTTAAAACCCTAATCTTTCGGATTACTGCTAATACAATTGCATCTCTGTGCTAATGTGGTATGGCAACTCGAACTGATGTACATATGTACGAAGTTGTACGTTGTAACTGACTGACTGAGACTATTGGTCAGATTCTCCAATGATTGGACTTACTAACTGGCTGATTAATGATTAGAGGTTGATAACCTTGTCGACTTAGTATACTGATGAAAGCTCTAGTTGCATAATTCATTCTTGTGTAATATTATTTTATTACTGGTAGTTAGTCCTTGGTTTCCGTTGTGTCATTAACATTTATTTATATTTCCATAGCAAAAAATCACTAACTGACGTAATTGACTTTTGAAGTTGTCGAAAGTCATGCTTCACGAAATCAGGTTTTAAAAAATTTTCAATCGTGCAAAAAATGCATTGGTACAGGTTTTCGTGAAAAAACATTTCGTAATTAAATTCACTTTATAATTAATTCGAATCGAAGTTGAGTGAAGTGATGCAAACTAGTTTTGTTAGGTTTTAAAACGGGAAGATCCTATTGTGTCAAAACTTGTCCTACTAGAAAATGATTCCTAGCTGTAGTACGTAGAAGTAGTAAATAAAAGTCGTTTCCTTTTATCAAGATTCTTATTCATATTTATGCTTCATTGCTGCGTATTAGTTAGATATATGTCAATCTTATTATAGGTCTGCTCCCTGTTGATTCGATAGTTGTTAAGATTGAAGTTTGTATCCTCAGTGTAAGCAAAATTGTTCAGTTGATTCCCCAAATAGTGTCAATTCTGTATCAACTGATATTTGACAAATTACGAGCCGTATTTATGTTCGATAATTTTAATATTTAATTATTTCCATTGAAAAAGTTTAAATCAGATTGCTGAGCTAATAGTTGGATTTGTTTTAAATTCAGTTGCTGAGCTTTTTTGCAAATATGGTTTTCTTTTTAATGTCGTACGTTTACTTAGTGTATAACTACTGTAAAACTATTCGTCCAAATTTAGACAAATTGCTTATGAGCCTGTTTTATCTAGTTTCTGTTTGAAATCTCTCACCACCTTAAAGTTTTTTTCCTGTTATTGTTGTTGTTTAGAAATGATGCCGTGTCTACATAATTACATAACAGTGGACCGCGAGGCTTTCCTGGCAAATGCTTCACGTATTGAACAAGTTACTGCTATGTGTTTAGAGGTAGATATTAAAGTTAATTTACTAGTTTGAAAATTTATGAAAGTATCTCGGAGTTTCTGTATTAAACTGAACAAAACTAATACTTCTCATTACGACTATTGATCGTTTCCAGTTGGTCTAGGCTACTAGGTAGCAAGTACCAGGCGTACGATTAACATCATTACACTTCTGTAGTGTACATCGACATAGTTTGCCCTATTTTACTTTGTGAAATTTTGCCTTCAAAAATAGAGGGCGTTTCTAGGTTACTATTGCTTAGTATATATAAATTCAATCTATATTTTATCGCTAATATTCAGACAAATTAATTTATTGTGAGTATATTCCTGTTCCGTAAAAAGATTTGACCGCACTTAGGCTTATTTGACTTGCACACCCAGTAATATTAATGGTTCTGCATTTCCCCTGAGACCTACTAGTACTAAACTGGATTCTTTGTGTAGCAAGTGATGAACTACGGATGAATTTCTTGGATAAGTCCCTACACTGTCGCACACAGTCTTAGTAGGGCTATAGTCAAAACAGATAACGATACATATAACCTATAATTGTAATGTTTCTAAAATATTAACTAATACAATTAGTACAAAAACACAAAATAGTAGTCATCTATGGAGAAAATAGTGGGCACATACATACCGAACAGTAACAGAGACAACAAAAATGAATCAATTAGAAGGAATAGTCATGTTTATATAACTGGTACAATTTCGTGATTGGTAATTGAATAAAAAAGGGTTAGAGTGATAACTAGTCTGGGATTAAATGAGTTTTAAGTGGTAAGCGTTTAACTCAAACATTATTGGTTGACTCACTCATCGATAGGGATTAACAATTGATCGAGTTGTGGATGCATATAGTGCGGTGATCCAGTGGTTATGCCCAGCCATCAAGTCGCAGATTCAAACATTTCTGTACCTATGCTAGTTTGGGCAACCAAGTAGTAGTAGTAGTAGTATCACTAGAGTGCAGTTCAAAACCAAATACATGAAGTGTACTTGATGAATTTGCTAAATAAATAAATCAACACATCTCTAATCTTCTTAATCCCTGCAGGATTTTGTACTTTTCAAGTTTGCAGTGTTGCAGTATAGTTCTCTTATCATCATGAACTTTTTTATTGTTAGTCAGTAAAAGTTCGTTTTGTTTATTCCTTATTGCATTTTACTTTACCTAATATTTGTCTCCATAGGTGTTCTCAATGGATGACCAAGAAAGATTACAAATGCATGCTGCCAAATTACTTGAAGTTATTTTACTTGATTATCGAGGTCAAGTGAATCCATATGTACCAAAATATGTTGAGCTAGCACTTACACGTCTTACACGTCCGCTTGTTTCAAGTGAACTTAGAACACTCTGTATTCAGGTAATAATTTATTCAGAAATATTGACACAAGTTTATGTTCAATGTAAAAAAGGTCTTGGTTCATGTCATATATGGCTTAATAGAGGGATGAGTAGCACATCAAGTTTCACTTATCTCAGCGAAACAACTAAGAAATAGATTTAATGTCTACCTGCGATTTGAGTTTTTCGCCATGGACTGGTATCAGTTAGAGAAAACTAATAAAAGTTGAGAAGCGCTAAACAGCCTCTTTTCTCTGATTTGTGAGATAGTTTTTCATTGTAGAAAACTATTTGCAGATTGAAAACATTTCCACGAACTAATCATTTAAGCATTTTAAATTATGAGCGAACTATGCGTTACGTCCTCTACTTGATTACGGCAGAATAAGATGAACAAATAACTGGACTCGAACGTTTAGAACCCCACAGTTGCAAATCAGAAGACGGAATAAGGGTAGGAATCAAAATGGAAAAGAAAAACATGAGTTATTAGTCTTGGCTATAGCATCATTATAATTTAGCCAATCCTCAAGGAGGTCAGTTATACTATTCCGGAAGGCTCTATCAAGTTCTGGTTGGATGGGATCTCTTTGGCTTCTTGAGGCTTCGTCGTGATTTTCGAAGCCGTTCTAACACTATGCTACCTAGCCTTTTTACCATGTTTTCTAGATTGATATTGACTGTTTTTTTTCCCATTACATTTAACCCATGCTTCAAAGCTTTGAATTATTTCCGTTACCAACGCTCAATTACAAGTAGATTGTTTCGATCCGTCATCATATTTTTATTCTAGTGTTCAATGCCAACTATTTCGTGCAGAACTAGATAAATAACTCATTCTTCAGGTATTTGGATATGAGCCACACACTAAGTGTAAGTGTTCATAAATCTAGTGCTCAAACTAGAGTAGGTGAAGTAGAGCTCAAACTTGGAACTTAGTGGCTGAAAGTCGAACGCGATAATTATTGAGCTACCGCTCGTACAGAATTACACAATTATAGCATACATATATTTGTGGTTTAATAGTTGATAAAACTATAACATGGTAGATTTCTAAAGAGTTTCTAAGAGACATGGAAGTTGAAGTAATTGACACTAACTGTGGATGTCTTTGTAGATTTGTTTTGTTCCATGAAACTATAAGGTAGCTACTGTTAAAATTATCCATTAATTGATTTACTTAACACAATTTGGTCAGTCGTTATGCTAATGTGGTTAAACAGTAATGCTCTTGCCTAAATGACATTTAAATTTACTTTCAGTGATGATAATTAAAGTAGGTTAAAGAAAAAGGGCAAATATACTTAGGAAAAAATTTTCTGGATAATTCATAAGGTGAGGATTTCATTGGAGTTAGCTTTTACCTACTGCTTGTTATCATGTATGACAGTATACCATCGTCCTTTATCGGGTATTATTGTTGACCAAATGTATTTGAACTCCGAAATTGAGATATTACTTATTGACAGTATCAAGAAAGGATAATCGATGCTCTCCAAAATATATTTAGCTGTTCCTTGTAGACGACAGGCTTAGGAGACTTGCAACAGTTAATTTGTGTAGATCATTTACGTGCTATGGACCGTATTTACTTTGCGCATTTATAAAATGATCAAAATCGATTTTCAGAACTTCGTATACTAGCGTTGTTAACTATCACCTTTATTTGAGTTTATCCGATGTTTGATTATCAACCATTAACTTCTCGCAAGACCGAAGGTTTTGGGTCCGAATCTTGCGTGAGGGTTTGCAAATACGCACTGCTTGGAGTCTCATACTAGGATAAAACGACCGTCCAATGCTTCTAGATTTTCAATGGTCTGACATTAATCGGTTCATGACTCCAATGAATATTTCACTGAAAAAATTCTATCCGTTACTTTTGCATGGTGCTTTGTATTGAAAAACGTTTAGCTGAAGCATGTTTTTGTATCAGTGACTGAGAAAGCAATCTACGAAAAAGTCCAGATTTTGTTATCATTCCCTAACTTTCTTGACGTCTGTTAATTATGTAAATGTCAACTGTTTTGCTGATGCTTATGTACAAGAGCGTAATAATTACTGTCAGTATAAAAGTTGGGAAAGAACTTTCATTGCCATTTATCACACTTCATTAAAATAATATGCCTGTAACATATCTAGAACAATCTGTAATTTTCCAGCCAAGTAATCGTTTATTTTAATAATAATATTAACGATTAGGTGGTAATTGCTGGATTGCTTTACTCACCTATGGATATGCTTCATATGATGATCGAGCATCCATGGCCTGGGACAGAGGTTAACATTTTGTCCGAATTCCTTAAACGATGGATTCAAGATGCAGACTGTTTCCTTGGGTAAGTGGTTTTTTAGTTTATTTGTTGACTAACATATGAGTATACGATTGCTTAGTTAAAAAGTAAAATGTTTGCTGGCTTCGTACTGAAAAAATCAAGGACCTTAACCAAACTGTCACTCAAAAGCCTTTATAGGACTTTTAGATGTCGATTAGTAATGCAAATTTCATTGTATAGGTTTCTTTGTATGGAACACTCGGCATTCAAACTTACATTCTCTCTTATGTCCCTACATATTGATTGGTCCTAGATTATCTGCGCAAGTAGTAGTAACTCAAAATGTTGTATATTGTTTAGCTTCAAACTTCGCTTTCCTTATAAAAACTTTCTCAATACTATGGTAAGTTTACTACTACTCAAATCAATAGCTTGGTGATTCACTCATCCAATCTCAGATTCGAGCTCCATTATAGCTACTTCAGTACAAGGAGCTGAATAATATCACCATCATTCACAATACTAATATGATTCTAAGCTGAGTCAAAGATCCGTTCTTAATAGATCAGTCGCATTGAATAAAAATGAACTACATCAACTCATAGTTCTCTTTTAGAATTTTTCTGAACATGAAAATTTCGATCATTGTTTTTCGTGCATACAGATACTTTCTGAAAATCCAACCATTGGTGTTGTTAACTCTGAAAATTTCTCTTTAATAATACTATAGAATTAATCTGTGTAGTAATTTTAAAACTAGACTGTTGAAGAAAATAAGCACTAATTATCATCGTATTCTGTCATTTGTAATGGAGTTGTATTTCTGGCATCATAGATTTGATCCTCAGTTTTATAAATATGTTGCTTTCAATGCACCATTACTACATATTACTCAAAAGTTACTGGTTTTCGAAAGGACTTTTTGTAAATAAGCAGACAGTCATGAACTAAAAGTCCTTAAAACATTACAGTGAATTATGGTCTACTAAAACAGTTACAGTATTTCGTGGAGCAATATGCATCCAAATTTCAACAAAATAACTTAGAACTGACAAGCGACAGAGATTCACCAATAGTTTTTCCTGAACTTACACTCACGGCAATTTCGTTCAATTTTCTTCATTTAAAATTCGTTAGCAAATTTCATTTTTGTTTAAGTAAGCCAAATTAAAACGATGTTTCTTTTATTTAGATTACATGATCGCCGCCTTTGTGTCTTAGGACTTTGTTTGATTATTTCTCTTCCGGCTGACAAACGAACTGATGCAATTGTAACACTCAGTGAAAAGTATATACCATCACTTCTACTTCTATTTTCTGGACTGAAAAAGGCGTACGCAACAAAAGCCTCCAATCAAAATGAAGATGGTAAAGCTTTTTCACACTTTTATCTTTATTTATTTCATAATTATTTTTCCTTAATCAATTTGTTGAGCTGTTTTTTGGAGATTATTGAATTTCCGTACTTTATATCGTGGGCTGTCGTAGATCAACATTAAAAATCAAACAGCATTGGACAACTTTTTCGTCCTTTCAAGGGAGTCTTCAAGGAGCATACACCATCCAACCATTGAGGGTGGAATTCCAAACTTCACAATGGTATGGATATCTAACTTCAATCAGTTCACGATATTGCGCAACCATGTTTCATTTTCTGTAGTGGATCACTTTCACACCCGACATGACCAAACTCCACTGGTCATGTCTTCTCACTAAAAATACCATTATCAGATCCTAAAGTTAGTTACCACCGAGTACGAAATTACTATTAGTGTTAGGGAAATTTGTGGAGATTATTACATTTTTATAGTTTGCATCACGGACTATCCAAAGTTTCTGGGTTCGATTCCCGGTTTGGTCGTGAACACATACGTTTGGTTTTCGATACTAAAATGAAACAGTCGTTCAGTGTTTTCTATAGTCGCGCTAATAAGTTGTAATGTGAAGGTGGAGTATCAAGCCCATAGCTTCAGTAGACCCTTGAGGCTTGCTACGAAGCATCATATCTCCATGTGAAGATCTTTTAATTCTCGAGGGAGTGTACTTCGTTTACTCTGCGTGGCGCTGTTGTATGACAGGGTTTTGTTTCATGAATTAGACTTGCTTGTCCCAACTCCGAACATGTTATCTGGGTTTGTGACCATCAGTAGTAGTCCTAGAGGGAGTGCCAAGCGGAGTAAGTAAATTACTGTGGTGTGTAAACAAATACTGATCCCTCATTTTCTCTTCATAATAAGTAGGTATATGCTTGATTTCTCAAAAAAAAACGATTGATACCTCTATTTTCTGTCTCTAGATTCGGATGAAGAAGAATCTGAAACGGAGGAAGATTTAGAAGGTAAAGCTTTGGGAAGCGATGAAGATGAAGTAGACGAAGAAAGTATTCGGTATTTAGAAATGTTAGAGGCAACTGTAAGCTCTTTTATATGTTGGATGTATTTTTTTTCACTATCACTGTACATTGATTGAAAAAACGTGTGAATTGTTGTCCTCTCACCTTTTTATTGTTGACTAATCGTTTTTTGTGATTTGTTCATTATTGTACTAAAATATTTTTCACAACATCATGTTTTTTAAGGTGTAAAAGTAAATGACATAATTAATTCATTTACTAGGTACTCAGGTATGAGTCACATCGCATGTGTAAAGCTAATGATACTACTCCGTCACCCAAACCTTGGTCGATGGATTAGGATCAAACCTGGGACTTAGTGACTAAAAGTCAAAGGCTATAACTAATAAATATGGACAAAGGTGTTTAATAGACCTAGTTTATCAACATCATATTCTTCAACCGCCTAGTTTACCAGAACATTATATTCCACCTAAATCTTCCCAAATCAAAACCAGAATTGAAAGGAAACAGTGTGAACTCTAATGAATTCAAACAGTTAAGATATTAGATTTTGTATATAGTTTTTTGGTTCCTCGATTCTCGCACTGACTCTGATCATTTTAAAATGGCTCAATCAGTCAAAAAGGAGGAACTAGAAAACACCTATAATCAGAACTTTATCTTTCTAACAATTTGTGTTACTACCTACTATTATTCATGTAAAATGATGATCCCATTTACATTTTTCTTCTGAACATTTAACACTTAATAGTCAGTTATCATAGTTTAAAAGATGAACTTATTTATGGTGCTGTATTCCTTCGTAAAACGTACATTAGTTAACATAATTTACTTAGTATTGTTTGTTTGAATCTTCCCATTGATGTTTTAGGACTGCAACTGGTCAGTCTCTAATTGGCATATGTGCATACTGTGCGTATTGCCTCGATATAGCCTAAATTCACAAGCATGGTAAGCAAAAATGGATAGTGGCTAGCAGTGAAATCCAGTTTGACGCGCGTTTCGTCCTATTTGAAACTCGTCAGCTTGTGCACAAGCAAGTGGCTATCAGGACTCAGTGGTCGAGTAGATAACGCGATGGCGTTTGAAGCGAAAGGTACTGGGTTCGAGTCCCAGAGTGAATATCAACTGTGAGATGTAGGTACATCCAGCTGACGAGTCCGAAATAGGACTTGACGCGTGTCGTAGATTCCACTGCTAGCCACTATCCATCTTTGCTTACCATTAGTTAACATAGTTTAATTCTTACTATTTATCATCATTTACGTTTGGTTTTTATCAATTTTTTTCAACCCCACTGTTTTTTTTAATTTCTCTCATTCTGTAAATGTTTTAAAGATCCAATTGTTATAGGACAACTATAGTTCAATAAAGCAATTCAGTTTTTCCTATGTGTTATAATTAATTGTCACGTTTTCAGTAAAGACCACCCCTTTTTATAAATGTGATCACGAAATTTCAACATTTTTAATAAGAGTAAATGGCAACAGTCATTCGTTAGCGAACGAATTTTGTCTTTACTTGATTCAAATGTTAATAGTTTGCACAGGAAAAAGCCCCATTTTCAACAATCGACAGTTTAATTAAGTTGTATTCACTGTTGAAGACAAAACACAACTTCATACTGTAGTCACTTTCAATAATAGAATTCTCAATATTCATCTCTTAGTTCAGTTTTTTAAAGTTAGTTGATAACGTCTTGATATTCCTATACGTTTTAGATTTGAATTGTAGAATTTAACATATCGATCGATTTTTACTTTAGAAAGATTCAGAAGACGATGATGATGATGATGTTGACGACGATGAAGACGATGAAGAAGAAGAAACATTGGAGGCATTCGACACACAAATGGATAAGTCTGAATGTGATATGGATGAATATGTAACGTTCTATCGTGTAATGACTGAATTGGAAAGAACTGATTATGCATGGTATAGTCAGTTGATCAATCATCTTAGTGAAGTACAACAAAATGATCTCAAAGGAGTGGTGGATACTGCTCTGAAATGTATCCAACAAAAAGGTAAATATATATATATATATATTCTCATATTTCATGTGTTCAAAGAAATAATTATGATGTACTGATCATAATTAATTCATCAAATCGAATAATATGATGTCCTTCAATTCTGTGTTTGTTCATAGTAACATTAGCTTCTCTAACGGCCTCGTTTTTGCGAATCCTTGTATTTTAGCGCTTAAATATGCTACAGTAAAACGCTATTGTATCTTCAACAAAGCGTTATGGTGTCGTCATTCATTGTTCCCACTTTTCTATACAAATTAGTTTAACAGATAGTGAGTGGTTTGGTCTTTTCGAGACTTTCTGACTGATCGTGACCAGTCAGTCACAACGTAGAACTTCGTACGTGCGTACATGAGTTCGAGTTGCCATACCACATTAGCACAGAGATGAAGTTGTCGATTCAAATCCCATTGTGGTAGAAGTAGTAAGAGTATAAGCATACAGTGAAATAAATCGTGATCATATCAAGTGTAGACGTATTATCTGACAACAACTGAATTTTTGAATAGATTTGTTTTATCATCCGAGCAGACTTAAACGTAGAGCTTGACAGTAGTGTTAGTTAGCTTATGTCAACACAACACATTAACACGTCGAGGTAAAACGAACCACAAAAGAAACAAAATGATGTAAAAATGATCGTAGAAAAGGCTTCATATTAAGAATGTGGTTGAAAATGACTGAATAAAAAAGTATTTGAAAAGAAATAATGAGTGAATGCGTCTGGCCATTGTAACGGATTCTGAACTGTGTGACCCAACATCTTTAACCGTTGGTTACGATCGCCCCGATCAGGTCGTTTTCGCCTACCAACATGACAGATTAACAATCAGTCAGTCAGTGGCTTCATGGACTGATGCCACTTTCCGATCTGGCTGTGATTGTTTTGATCTGATTTCTCAGGTTCTGCGTTGGATATGACTAACTATCCGCTATGCGTGGTCTATAGGGTATCAGGTACAATAATTAAAATCCAACAATAATACACAACATCATTCATCATGGTACTGTATAGATCTATTAAAGAGAGTGCAAATTCTCCATGTAGTTGTATGAATCAGAATACATTTGAATTATTATGGTTGCTTGTAATTTACTCATTTGATCTAATCGCACACCATAACATTCAGAATGTCTCCATTATACACGTCCAGTATATCTTGTCTGTTTCGTATAAATCTAACAAAATATTTTCTAATTTCTATTACAGAGTCTAAAATTATTGAACAAGCTGGAGGATACACTTTTTCCCCGAATATTCCTAGTAGCTTTGATTTTGGTTCACCCAATGGACAACTTAAATGACCATCGGTGTGTGTGTGTGTGTGTTATAAACTCTGTTGTATGGTGGAATTAAGTAATAATTTATGATGCTTTTTTTCTCTGTATAGGATACGTTATAGTTTTTAATCATCATGTAAACAAAACTATCACCAGTTACAATTTACTTAACTCCAATATAATAAATGAGCACTACCCCCCATTATGCTATTTTTATTTCGTAAATATCTGGTAATTATGATTTTATTCTTGCTTCAGTTTTTTTTGTTTTCCTTTTTTTAACATTGTACACATGTATTCTTCTTCTTCTTTTCAATGTTCACTATCCATTTTCCTTATAATGCTCTTTATCTGAAGCGCTTCTACCCCCCCCCTTCGTAAATATTCTACTTTACACATCTATTTGTGTTCTGTTTTTTTCCCATTGATCCATGTGTGAAGGGAAAAACTAACCGAATATTTTGATTCGTGCTAAGCATAGATTTAATTGTGGTAAATATTTTTCTCAATGTATCAAAAAAAATTTTTGTTTTTTAAATCCCTATTTTCGAAACTGTTTTCTCACCATTAGTTACTTCTTTCTGTTTTTCGTATTAAAAGAGAAAACAATCTTATTAGAGACTGCATTATAAAGCTGTGGTTCATTTGTTTGCTTATTTTTTTGCTCTTTTTTTAAAATATTCAATCTCTCAGATCACTGCTTCTTTAAAAAAAACAATAATTAGTACTATGTGTTATAATCCTCTTTTGAAATTTGATTTTCTTTAGTAAAATAAAGTCTATTCAGTTTTGATTTGTTGTGTTGTTTTTTTAAAACTTGTTCCCAAATGCTATGGCACTGTCGAGAATGGGGAGAGTCCGCTCTCCCTCACGAAATGCTCTCATATGGCCATGCGTATATAGCCTCTGCCAGAGAAGTCCTACTCACTGCCTTCTCGTGGCACCGGTATTGTTTACGAAATTGAGAGGACGAAAAGCGAATGTCCGGCACTTCAAACAGGTTGGTGGACACGGAGGATCCACTTAGGGAGTTGGGAAACCCTCATTCCAAACCAATGGTGCACATGGGCTCAAGTATCCTGATGGAACAAATGGTGTATGAATCAATAGTTGGTCAGCGACTACCATGAAACTGCATCTCCTCACGATCACAGTCCTCACACAAATCAATTGAGATTTGTGTGGTGCATATATATCTGGTGCTCCTTTGTACCAATATTTATATGTTTAAATAAATAAATGATCAAATTCCTTGATATGATATGTACTGAACACTTCGTAGAGTGAATGTGTTTCAAATCGTTCGAATTAATTGTCTTACTGTATGTTAATATTTAAGTATAGTGAACAGTGATGTCATATCGTGAGTACGTAATCGTAACAGCTCTGTTTGAATTTTGTATTGGGTTTCTTAAAACGATATTAATAAAAAAATGTTTTAGAGCACCTGAAGATTAGGTATGAATGCTATGAATTTCTCATGACTATTGAGACTATACATACCTTGATTTTATCGTCCATGAAATTATCATCGGGTTAATTAATATGGCAACTTGGCACGGTGAATATTTTCGTTTTCCCATGGTGGTCGGTTATTCAGCGTCACTACTTACAGTAAACATTAATTTATGATCGTAAAGTCATATCGCTAATTGAATGGCCGCTTTAATGTTTGATTCTGAAATGAACTCATGAGAATGATTTTAGAGGGGTTGTGTTCCTAGAGCTGGATGGTTTATTCATGAATTTTTCCATTTTTACACCAGATGGTGAGCACTTACTTTATGACTCTTCTATTCATCTTAAAGACTTCAAAAACACATGATTCCCAAATGATGTTCTAGATGTTAAATCGATTAGTAGTAACTTCTACAATATTTACATTCGAAAAACAGTAGTTATTTACACTACAGCAATAATTCCTTTGGTGATTATGGGCTCCAAATGTTCAATCTTCATTTCCTTTTAGAATAAAAAATGTACTTTCTTTTAGTTAAATCAGATTAATCTGAACAACAAATGAAATCTAAGGGAACATTTGTGGTATAGTTTAGTAATTCTCAACAGTACCCACCTGCGACCTCATCAGTGATCGAACCCAGAGGCAAACTAAGACGAGACAAATATTCACTGTCTTCCTGGTTTATAATATTCGTTCAGCTGATATCATTTCGTGATAGAAATAAACTTCAAATGTGAAGGTTGACAGCTGCAATTAATGCAACAAGTTTTATTGTGTTATTATGGAGATGGGTTTAATTTTTAGACATTCGTTACAGGCTGAGCTCATTCAAGGTACTATTATAAACCAAGGAGCACTGTACATCTGTTTCGTTACAGTATGGAACTTAACAGCAGTATGGACCCACGAACCCATCAGAGATCGAATCGAGGCCTTCCAAGCCTTGCCGCTTACTTCCAGATATATCTGAAGTTCTAGTGATAGATCATAAACAGTGGAGTTCAGATGTCAGGAGTGAAACATTTGTTGCTAATGGCATCAGATGGTTGTTGCGCTGCATCGCAAATTAATTGGAGATGGAATTGTACCATTAGACATCGGCTCAGAAGTTCTAATGGCTAAGTGTCAGTCAGTCAGCAACAACGTAGAACTTCGTACGTGCATCAGTTCAAGTTGCCATACCGAATTAGCACAGAAATGCAATTGTCGACTCAAATCTCATAGTGGTAAAAGTAGTAAGAGTATAAGCAGTAATCCGAAAGATTAGGGTTTGAACATGTTATTCAAGGAGCATATTCCAGTGAGATAAATTTGAAAAGAGAAAAAAGATAGAGACATGAAGAATTCAGAAGATTAGGATTTGGCATAACACAAAGAGTGGATGTACCTGTACCATTGCAAACAATTTTGAATCATGTCATTCAAGGTCTCTAACCATCGGTTGCTATCATTTTGCGCATTCCAACCAGGTAGTCTACACCTACCAACACTGCTCAGTCCACTTGTCAATGACTTCATGGATTTGTGCCACCTTCTGGTCTGGCCGCCTCTAGCTTTCTTCCAACCTACTCCTACACCATAAAACATTGCACGTCGGGGCAGTCGGTGGTTGGGCATACGTAACACGTTCCAGCCATCTCAACTGATGAAGTTTCACTACTTCATCAATCGATTTGCCATCCATACCTAGTACACGTTTCCTAACAACTGCATAACTTACCCGGTGGTCCCAGGATATACGAACAATGCTTCGAAGACACCTATGATCAAGAACCAGTAACTCACGAATATCCTCTACTCTTATCGGCCATGTTTCACTGCCATAAAGTAGGACGGAACGAACTGCTGCACAGTAAACCCATCCTTTTGTTGCTAGACGGATATCTCGCCAACACCATAAATGATGCAAGTTGGTGAAAGCTAGTCGAGCCTTCTGTATCCGTGCTGATTTCGTCGAACCCCGGACCACAAGGGCTGATGAGACTCCCAAGATAAGTGAAGCGGTCAACAAGCTCAACTATTTCACTCCATATCATTAGTTCAGGTGTCGATGCAACCCAATCCTGAAGCAACATTTTGCACTTCGAGGTGGAGAATCGCATCCCGAACATGCCTGCATTGTTGCTTATAGTGGTTAGAAGACTACATTTTGTCAGCGTCTTCACCAAATAGAACTATGTCATCGGCGTATTCTAAGTCAACCAATGAGTCTTCCGGTAAAAGTTCAACTCCTGGAGATTGAGATGATGAAAGTGTTATTTCTAAAAGCATGTCAACGACAAAGTTAGACAAGAATGGGGAGAGTGGATAGCCCTGACGAATACCACTTGAGGTAGTCAATTCTGATGAATTTTCGCCATAAGCTCTCACTCGACCAGTTGTGTTCGAGTAGAGAGTCTTTATGAGGTACTCCTTTTAGTGACAAACACTGCTACAGGACTTCACAATCAACGGAGTCAAATTTCGCCTTAAGGTCGTGAAATACTACTATTGTGGGACGTCTGAATGTGTGTCTATGTTCTAGGACCTGACGTAGAGTGAATATTTGGTCTATACAACCACGTTCAGGTCGAAAACCAACCTGGTTTTCTCTAGTTTGCTCTTCACGAGCTTTAGTTAAGCGCTGTGTGTATAATACGAGACTTGAATATACTTATTTCAATCCTTTGTGGGATGATGGGTTGTGCACTGTTAAGAAGTTTCATACTAGGATGAAACAACTGTCCAGTATTCCCTGGTTTTCTATGATGTCCCAGGTGATATCATTCTATGATGTCTACTATGTACAACTTTAACCAAGTTAACAGTTTGTAGTGGCGTGCTTCGTTAATCGATCGTCTCGATAACCGTTATTATATCAATCTGAAGGGTGTATAATATCAGAAGACAAAGGGAAGCGGCAAGTACATTTTTATTGACAAATAACATAGGCTAGAAGGCAGTGAGCACATGAGCAAATGTTAGCGAGTGAAGTAAAAATGACATGCATGGGAGATGGCTGGTAAGCCAACTCGCTATGAGCAAGCATTAATCAACATTTATAGTCAGACAAAAATGAATGACAGACATGTGATAGGTAGGATAAGAAGTGTGCATACACATACGCTCATATAAAAATATAGTCAAGGTCAATAAGCGAACAATTAACAAGATCAAAATATGACTCATAACGTTATAGGTGAATTGGCTTGTCCAGAAACTAGAATAAACTATGTAGGTGTAATATAGTACACGACGTTACACTACTCCCCACAAGTTCCGTAGGAATATTAGAGTTCAGCTAACTTAGTAAGACTTTAGGAAAGTTTTACTGTGATAATCAATTCGCAAATAATATATGATATATAACCCCATAATAGGATGAAATGGCCGTCCAGTGCTTCCAGTTTTTCGATGGTGGTCTAGCTTCAGTTGACTCATGATCTCAACTCTATAAAATATAACAAACCATTCAAATTTACCATCGGTTATCAGTCATGAAATTAAGAACATTCTTATACAAGTTGCCACTTACACGAAGAATATTCTTTTCGATAAATCCTCATCAGGTTCTACAATTATTACTATTATCATCATCAATATTTATGTCAATTGTAGTTCCTAGTCACATTTTTGTGAATTGAAAATCATATCCGAACTTAATCCTTTTAGCCAAAGATTGGTTACATAACAACAGTAGTTGTATGAAAAAAAACACATCAACATTTTATTTACATAAATATTTGTCTAATGATTTACCAAATGCTAAACATTTTTACAAGGTCAGCCAAATTTGTAACTTTGAATTTACGTGCCAATAACTTTTAATATTAAATGAATTAGTTACGTAAGATTAAGCATAGTAACGCTTTTCAGGAGAATACTTATCTGTTAATGATTTCTTCTAAACATAAACCACTGAGTAACCATGTATTTGACTTAGAACTACAATCAATGTATAAAGTCGATTCATATTACCCGACTGTCTGAAGCCAATTAGGTGGAAGGGGTTTGAACTTCTACTTCAGATATACTGGTTGAAAATTAAATAGCCCAATACTCCCGATTACTGGGAGTAGAATTACTCACTGATAACATTGAATGATGGTTGCACCATATCGGTAAATAATTAGATTGTAATGATGAATAATTTTGAATTTTATCTCTTTGGACAAAATGTTGTGATGTTACTTGATTGAGTTGAAGATATTAAGATCAGTGTCATTTTGTTTCATGAATGGATGATAATGAGGATGCCAATCACCAACGTAGGTGATTTGTGTCATTGATTGCAAGCCTCAGCTCTTTTTAATGGGTACATTATTTAAAAGAACTTACTTACGCCTATTACCTCTCGTTGAGGAGTATAGGCCGCACACCAGTATTCCCCATCCAACCCTGTCCTGGGCAAACCTTTCCAGTTCTTTCCAGTTAACATTCATCCTTTTCATATCTGTTTCTATTTCCTGACATAATGTGTTCTTTGGCCTTCCTCTTTTCCGCTTCCCTTCACCATTCCAAGTTAGGGCTTGCCTCGTGATGCATTTTGATGATTTCCTTAATGCATGTCCGATCCACTTCCAACGTCTTTTCCTAATTTCCTCTTGAGCTTGAAGCTGGTTTGTCCTCTCCCATAAAACGCTGTTGTTGATAGTATCCGGCCAGTGAATGTTGAGTAACATAACAATTATACTATTCAAATAATCATTTTCATCTTTAAATGAAAATTAATCAGAATGAGTACAATTTGATCTGATTTAATATAAGGTAGTTAGATTGATCTGTTATTCACATACTGATCAACACATATGTACACAACAATGGCAATAATGATCATAACAGCTGGACTGCTTCTAGACACTAATGTATTTGTGTGGACCTAATAATCAACTGAACATATATTTTATTAGAAGGGGGTTTTGTGGAGATTATAGTACTTTTATATAGTTGAAATCATGAGTCAATTGAAGCTAGACCAGTGCTTTCAGGTTTTCCATGGTGGTCTAGCTTCAACTGACTCATGATTTCAACTATATAATATATTTTATTGGCAACTATTAATTCGTATTGATATAACCCATGGTGAATTTTATATTCATTTCTTAAAAAAAGTTCCTTCTTATGGGATTTTTACTTTTCGGTATTTGTCATTATTTTTAAAGTATTCATCATTTCGTAAAACTTCTTTGCTTATAAAGCTTGTGACTTCAGGCATTATCGAGGCAGTTCGCACAGGATGTACATATACCAACAAGAGACTGATCAATTGCAGTCCTAAATAACAATGGGAAGATATAAGTAAACAACATCAAGTGAATTTTAACTTCCATACAGTTATACTAAACATACTTACATATAATTACGATTAGAGGCATCAGGATTGTTGTTGTGTATTGTACTTTTGTGAAGTTTTATTGGTTTCAAAAGAGTTTGTTTACAAACTTTTATTAACAGTAGGTATTTTCACTATTAAATACTGAACCTTTAATCTAATATTTGTTCTTACCATTATCACCATATGAAAAGATTTCATAGTTTCTATTATCTCAATATATTTGAAGTCGCATTGTTTAACTACTTTATTATTATCAGTAGTATGTGAACAAAGATCAGATTTCATATAGTGTGCCCAACGTAAAAGCACGACAAAAGATTACGTACCCAGTGAAAAATTCAAGAACATGTGATTTTTCAAATGCTCCATTATTATTAGCTGCATAGCAAAATTAGTTAAAATACTGACATAAAGACTAGAAAAACCTCAGAATGAGACTAATAGCCTTTGAGTGACTCGACACTATTTTGTTTACAGGTGGTACATGCTTTCGTTTGTAATTTGGTAATTTGTTTACGTTCTATATTGTTAAGGTCACTACTGAAGCCAGTAGCCATTGGTTTAAAAGACAAACTCTATTTTTCATAGAGAATATAGCCATAGTTATATGGAAGTAGGATTATTTCCAGGCTTTAAGAATACTTCACACAGTCACATTGATCATTTATTAGACAATAATTCTTGTGGACTGGTGACTTGACGGTTAAGGGTCCTGGCCTGGTCTAAGTTTCCACTTTGAACATTCCACTACCACTTGGGTAATCTACCACTTAGCCATCTTTTCAATGACATATTTGACACAAACTCTAACTCGAAGTAAACTACTTGAATCCTTTCGAAATTCCTTTTTAATTTGTTGTTTTGACATAGGATGTGACTTAGCTGTTACTCGTAACTGTACTGCCCCAGTGTATACCCACTTCGATTGCTTGCTTCACAAATCTTCAGTTGTTTTTCATTTTTCCTATGCGTTGATAAACTGATTTCATTTGTTTATGTGCGACTAACATGAATGCAAATGTTTCAGTAGTCTAATTGTTACTCATAACGAATTCAAGAAATCATCCAGTATATTAGTAAGAGATATTTATAATAAGGATAGAAAGTCATAACTTCAAACATACCTCTCATCTTACTAGCTAATTAGTTTTCCTGTCCTTTATTATTCAATTAAGAGAGTTTACAAATCAAACATACATAAATCTCAACAAGTTTTAGATGATTACACTGTTTTATTATAAATATAGAATGTTAATAACACGATATTATGATGTAATCATATGTTTTCAATTATTGTTTGTTTTTTCAATGAAAGCTCATGTTCTCAAGTTGGTATTATCACTAAAATCACACCAACCCTCAATCAAACATAGGCCGACGACCAGCATTGTCTAACCCACTCTGTACTCGCCCTTCCTTTCTAATTCCATCTAGTTCTTGTTCATTCTTCTCATATCTGTTTCCATTTCTCGGAGTAATGTGTTCTTTGGTCTTCGTCTTTTGCTTTGGCCTTCAGGATTCCAAGTGACAACTTGCCTTGTGGACCATCAACGTTGATGATCTATGTCGAATGATTGGAAGCCTACTCGAGTTAGACGGGAACGGTGTAACGAACAAGCTAACTTCGAAGTCACACTTCGCGGTCAGCATCTAACGTGGATTACCCCATTCGATGTATTAAAGTACTATGTCTGCTTTGAAGACTGTATAACACAAAGAGAGTAATCACGTAATTATATTGATAGGAATGAGTACAGAGATGCTAATGAGACCACCACCGCATGAGCCAGCCCATGACGTATGATTAACTGATGTGCGTTTTGTTTTCCTTGACAATAACAGGGATCGATGATCTGTTCGATATTCAGTGACCCAATTGCCAGATGATTTACCTAAGGCTTAGTGACATTTCACTGCCCCTACAACTAAAACATGATTTTATTAAAATTTGATTAAATTCATTGTCACCAATACTTTTCCTGTCTTTATTTACTCATTCACTTTAATTCCTTTGCTTTTGTAATCCAACAAAGATTTGCTAGGGATAACCAATTCATTATTTCAACCAAAATTATAGAATATCTCTGTAAAATATGAGAACCATACATTAAATGCTTTATTTGTGAATCTTTCATCAATTGTCTTTTATATTCTTCTGTACGGTTCTTCCAATTCATAATTCTATTCTATATCCCTCTCTGTTTTCTTCAATTCGATGTTCTTAGCCTTCTGCTGTTAGCCATTCAACTTTCGATTAGTGTTACATATTACTTATGTCAACAAACATAAGTAGCATACACCACACTTTCAATATGGTTCTGTGCAAATAGAGACTTACATTTGTTTATCGGTTTGTTAATCAGTTGATAAACTCCATCGATTTCAATGTATTTTCTGGTTTTTGATTGACGTAATCGCTAAGCTTCTAAAAATTCTTTTGTTTTTACATTTCCTCTGTTCAACTGTAGTGAACAGAACACGGGTGGGGACAATCAAATGTGTTTAAGCACAAAATTACAGACTATCTGACTAAATTCTGTTAACCATACAGTGAACAGTTAATTTGCAAATTAACAACCAATTGTCTCAATCTTCACTGTTCCTTCTGTAAATATCAGTTCATCTTCTCGAATTCCACTGTTAATGCATTTTCCTACTAATTGCGCTTCATTTCAGTTCTTTCCTTATCGTTCTTCTACCAAAATACATTCTATGTCTGACCATCGCCATATACTACTTATATGGTTATAAGTAGACCACACCACACAATATTTTGATATTTTCCCAGTAGAATGTATTTCACCAAATATCTACATGCATTGATAGAAACGAAGATATGCTTTAGCGTTTGATAGTTATTCAAAGTACAAGGAAATAAAGATATAGAAGGTTGCTACTTCTTCCACTGAAATGTCACTCGTATTTTGAGTAATTTATTTAGGTGCGTCCAGCTGACGAGTATGAAATAGGACGAAACGCGCGTCCTGGATTCCACCGCTAGCCACTATCCATCATTATCAAGTAATTTTATTTATTTCTCTGTATGGATAACGTTTGATCATGTTCCCCGTATATAGCGAACTAAAATTTAAACCAATGGATCCCAACTTATTTGTATGAAAGTGTAGTATTCACTAGAGAATCTGAAGATTTTTCATTATATTACAAGTAAAGTTGTTTAACAAGGATAACTGCCAATTCTTAAACGTAAAAGAAACAATTATTAAAGACTTTCTAGTTTTCAATGATGATCCCCTATTTATTTTCATTATCTGAAAAGGAAGTTATCTAATGAGACGAGAGGCAAATTGTTGTTTCCACTGTCAGTGTTGTGAAAAATTGATGACTGGGATCTATGTCCACTGAAAATAATACTATTAACCATATTAAAAATTCACTATTTCTCCTCTTATTATTATTATTATTATTACCACTTGGCATATCACCTGACTATTCTTTCCATCAGTATGCTTTTGATGATCATCCCTATCATTATAGTACTCATTGGTACTTCATAACTTATCTATTAACCTCATACTAGATGTCGGGTTTGATATTTTATACAACCAATTCCTTCTTCATCTTTTATGACCTAATCGTATACTTTTAATGATTTAAGTCCATTATTCTTGTCAGTTTATTTCATATAGAATAGCTTAATAAAGGCATTTACTCTGTCCATTTGTTAATAAATATATGTGTAAGCATCTTTTAACCTCCAATTTGACTATACGCTTCATCAACTATGAACAAAGAGTACTGAAAACGTGATTTTATGAAGGAAAAAAAAGAAAATGGTCATATTTCAGCACTTTTTTTCTGAAAATTTTACTTCTTTTTGTGTTCTATTGAGGGCTATTATTTTCATAGTTGAAATCATGAGTCAATTAAAGCTAGATCACCATGGAAAACCTGAAAACACTGGACGGCCGTTTCGTCCTATTATGGGACTCCTCAGGAGTACGCATCCACGATCCTGCACTCACAAGATTCAAACCCAGTGCTTCCAGGTTTTCCATGGTGGTCTAGCTTCAGTTGACTCATGATTTCAACTATGAAAATAATGAAATCTCCACAAAATTCCTTCTGATCTATAATCATATACTCACTAGTGACTGACTTCAAGAGATATTTCCTTGAGTTCTAGTGGGAAGCGGTGACCAGTGGAGTTCAATCAAGTCTTTTGTAGAGATATCAACTCACTGAAGACAATTGGTGAACGGTTGCTCAAAATCGTGGATTGGTTGAAGTTAGACATTAACACCGTTGGATTCCGGTCAGCTCAATGGTTCTAGAGGTTAAGCGCTCGTGCGCGAGACTGGTAGGTCCTGGGTTCGAATCTCACGAGTGCGGGATCTTGGATACGTACTGCTGAGGAGCCAACACTGGGACTAAACGGCTATCCAGTGCTTCCAGGTTTTCCATGGTGGTTTAGCTTCAATTGATTCATGATTTCAACTATAAAATTATACTGAAATCTCCACAAAATCCCTTCTGACTATTATTTTGACAAATTTATTTATTATCTATAATATAATTGAATGATAAATTTATTTGCTTCTGTTGATGGAATAAAACATTTAGTTTGACAGATTATCAAACATTAATAAATATCTAAAATGAATACAATATTCTACACTGATAAGTCTTGCTAATTGAACGCTATACTTGGTTCCTAAGATATTCTCGTAACTTCCAAGCTAGAACTACACAGCGACTTGAACATGAGAGAAAAGGCGCAAAATATACGAGAAGCACTTTACTCCAAAGATTCATTTGTTTACAAAAAATGTAGGGTTTTTATTGTATTTTAGAAGGCCTTGGGTTTCTCTGAAAATTCTGGAATGCTACTAAACATAGTAGCAGTATAGTAATCAGGCAATCAGTAACTCTACATGTGAATTTTCACTTTCGTGATGTTTCTGGCAAAACCTCTATTGAACGCTAATTGGATAAAATGCTTCTTAGTATTTCCTTGCGAGAAATTTTCCTGATCACCCCAACATACACATTTGATTGAACTATGTTAGAAATTCATCAGACAAAAGAACGAATGAAATTATAGTTGTGCAGTGAATGAGAACACAAGTGCAGATAATCAAATGTATAGGAATACAGAATTACAGAATATCTTAGTAAAATCTGAGAACTATACAGTAAATACTTCATTTGAAAAATGTCAATCAATGGTCTCAGACTCCGTTGTTCTTTCGTTTCCACATCAATCATTCTCTGTTCTGGTTCTTTTTTCTTCGATCTTCCTAACCTTTTGACATTAGGCACTTCACTTTCAATTAATGTTACATACTACTTATAACTGTTGACATCAGTAGCATACACTACAATTGTATTAGTAGAATAAATCAACGAAACAGATAACTGGATAGATAATTTCAGGAATTTTATTAATCAGAAACAAGTTTTAAACTTACAAGCCAATAGGTTTTGTAATATGTTGTTCTGATTTGAAGAAATCGTCAGTAACACATTCTTGACTTTTTTTAAAAATTTAACCCCAAACGTATAAACACTAACCCAACAAGAAATTATTCCTTGAAAAAGCTTGGACCAGATTGCCAGGCAAAACGTTGAGTTTACTTCAAATTCATTCGCTGAGATTTTACAGATATATTATTCCTATATAATGTCTTACATCAACTCAGCGCTCAAATACTGTGAAACTATTCGCTCTAATTTAGACAAAAGTTCTTATAAACTAACCCAATTAGTCTGAAAATAATGACTGATATTCCTAAATTTATACTAATAATACCATTGATAACTACCTGTTATCATTGGTTATTCGATGAATCCTTGAGATGTGTGAAGTGAGCTAGAACTGAGATGGGATAGAACAATTTATTATTTAGTTCAAAATTACAGAATGTCTTTGTAAATTATGAAAACCATGTATTAAATAAATTCACTTGGTATTATTTGTTTGAATCTTCCCATTGATGTTTAGGACTGCAATCGATTAGTCTCTTATTGGCATATATGCATACTGTGCATATTGCCTCGATATAGCCTCGGTATAGGACGAAACGCGCGTCCTGGATTCCACTGCTAGCCACCATTCATCTTTGCTTATTATGCATTAAATACTTTATTTGCAAATCTTTCATCATTTGTCATTTACATTAATCATGTTTCTTCCAACTGTGTTCTTTTCAGTACAATTTTTTCCATTCCTATTTCGGCAGGCGTTTTACATCTGACTGATGTTGCATACTACTTATATCTGTCAAGATAAGTAGCATACATAACAAAAAGTTTTTCTAAAAACACTCACTTCATTGTTTATCGTTGAAATATGAAAGCGTTCCCTTTTTAAAATGTATTAATTTCATATGCAGGTCATTATCAACAGTATAAAAATGTTCAATAAAGATTTTAACAGGTTTTTTTTGGTAGTTTCAATGATATTTCAATTATACACATTTAATACATGCTAAATCTTACTCCAAACCATTATCAGATCATATATAAGAATTCTTTCAGTTTAATATCAATGTTTATTTAGGACATTGTTCATCCTCCTCATCATCATCATATTATTATTAATGGCTTCACTCAGTATTATATTTTTGGTAAAATATAGAATTCTAGGCAGAAAATATTTTAAGAAGTTCCCTTTTCTTATTTCTTGGCCGATCCTGATGATAAAAATTGAGTAATCACCAGTTAGATATTATCAGTTTAAGAATCGACATCTGAATAGTATTCATTTATTTCAAAGCATATTGTCAACCATCACGATGTCTCTGATTGTACTTTTTTTTGTAACTTGTACAGAGAAAGCTTGTAAACTTATTAGAAACGCATTTGAATAGGATATATGATTACTAGACAATAATGATGTAAAGAAATTCGAACACTTCACTCCTACCTGAAGTTTGTGCTGATGATGTCGTTGTTCAGAAGAACAATAAAAGCTCTACAACTAAACCATCTAGCTCAGAGAATAAAACTCCATCAAAACATAATGATATGGTAAAACAAACAAGAAAATAAATAACTTATTGAAATATCTAGATTGCAGGGAGGAACAGGTAACTCAGATATTCAAGCAAGCCACTAGTAAACTGATATAATTAAACAAAGTAATATTTTAATATAAAGTAATGAAAATTATTATCATATTATAATGATAAGTTTATATCGAAGAAAAACATGAGTAAACTATTTTGAAACCAGAAAACAAACTTTAATTGAGGAAATAAAACAAGTAAACAAGCAAACAAACAAACATATTGATTATAAAGAAATAAACCATAAGCATAGCAACAACAACGACAACAAATGGGTTTCAATTCAAAAAAGGAAACTTCAATAGTTTCTTCTCTCAAAATTACATTCCTTTCTTCTCCTTTTTTCTTTTTTTCTTCCTTGTAATCATAAAGTTATATGAATAATATAAAACTAATTTGATTTAAATGATATAATAACAAAATGGTAGATCATATTCATTTAAACATATTTGATCCAATTTGTGAATATCTTTTTTAAAATCTCAATATTATGATTCATTTTATTGAATCATAGATTCTTGTTCATTAAAATCAATTTATTGATTTTTTGATTCAGATCATAAAAATTGATCCATGTTAGATCATTATTGTAAAACTTAAAAGTAATAAATAACTTTTTCATCTCAATATATAGGACTCCTTAATAATATACATCCATGATCTTAAGTTTTTTAATTGATGATCTAATATTGATCCATTCATGATCTCAATCAAAAATAAAAATCAAAAACAAAACAGAAACTCAATAATTTTCACAACTTCATATTACTAAAAAAATTAATTTAATTATTAAATGTATATTATTCATTTAAATTACATCGAATTTGTTTTTATTTCATATCGATTTTTTCTTGTTTTATTAATTGTTCATTCAATTTTATTTTATCAATATCATAATCATGATCATGATGATGATGCGTAAGGGGAGAAGGGGGAGGAAGTGGAGAGAGAGGAGGAGGAGATGAAGGGGGTGGATCAATTATTTGATATTTCAATTTTAAATCATCATTTATTGATTGAATATTATTTAAATATTTTTGATGATGATGATGATTATTCATAAATTTTTTATGAATATTTATTTTAAAATATGAATTTATTGATTTCCAATAATAATTGGATTTGATTAATTTTTTTATATTTTTATTATTTATAGTTGATAAATAATTGAATTGATTTTTATATTGATTATATTTTGTTTGAATGAAATGATTTAAATCAATATTCAATGAATGTCTCCATTTATTCCAATAATTATAATAAGAGGAAGAAGAAGAGAAAGAGGAAGAAGAAGAAGAACAAAAAGAAGAGCAAAAAGAAGAAGGGGAACATGAAGAAGAAGAAGAATTGAATGATTTCAATTTAGGTAAATCTTTTTTTAATATTCTAGTCCATAATTTTGTTAAATTATTTTTATTTGATTTACGTATTAATGAAAAATATTGAATATTATCATTATGACGTGAACGTATATGTAATTTTAATGATGATCCTTGAGTGAATGTTACACCACATGCAGAACATGAATAAGGTTTATCACCTATAAAGTAGAAAAGAGAAAAAGAAAAAAATAAGGATGTTATTTTTATTAAAATATAAAAGGATATTTTATTATTATCATAAGGGGTTTTGTGGATATTATAGTAATTTCAATAGTTAAGATCATGAACTAATTGAAGCTAAACCACTTTGGGAAAGCTGGGAGCACTGGACGGCCGTTTAGTCCTAGTGTGGAACTTCTCTGCATTGCTCATCCACGATCCTGCCTCATGAGATTCGAACCTAGGACCTATCAGTTTCGCGAGTGAGTGCTTAACCACTATTTGTTGATATTAGTAAATAAATAAGTTTAAATTTCGACTTGGATGGATCTGATGCAAATGTGAAAGCGTGAATCAGCAAAGCAAGTGCAGCATATCTACAATTGAAGAACATATGGAACTCAAAACAGCTGTCAAGTAACACCAAATTCAGCATTTTCAATACAAATATCAAGACAGTTCTATTATATGGAGCTGTATATCCAGTATTTTTATTTACCATATTAATAATAGTACTGATATTTTAACTTCTTTTACTAATGCTCATGTTAATTCGCTTCTATTGTACTCATATGGAATACGGCAATACGATTATTTGTGAAGGCTACTACTTTTTTGATAATTACTAGTTTCTTCATGATAGTCCACAGAAATTTAAGAGATGAACGTTTGCTTATCTGTAGACCAAGTCTAGGGTGTTTGAAACCCATTGCTGAAAATCAATTTGAAATTCTTTGGATTATCCCGTTCGATATTTTGGCTGAAATTTTATCAGCCTTGGTCGCGATGCACATACATTCAGCTGACGAATCCAGGAAAGGTCGAAATGCACATCTTGAATTCCATTTCTAGCCGACTTCATCTATTCTAGATTAACCACATTTGAAATGTATACAAGAAAGACGCGAATCAGCAAAGCGAGAGCAGCATATTTACAATTGAAGAACATTTGGAACTCAAAATAATTATCAAACAACACCAAAGTGAGCATTTTCAATACAAATGTCAAGACAGTTCTACTGTATAGGGTGGAAACCTGGAGAACTACGAAAGCCATCATCCAGAAGATACAGGTGTTTATTAACAGTTGTTTACATAACATACTTCGGATCCGTTGGCCAGACACTATCAGCAACAACCTACTGTGGGAGAAAACAAACCAGATTGAAGTGGAGGAAGAAATCAGGAATATGCGCTGGGAGTGGATAGGGCACACATTGAGGAAAGCACCCAACTGCGTCACAACGCAAGCGTTCACATGGAATCCTGAAGACCAAAGGAGAAGAGGATGACCAAAGAACACATTAAGCGGAGAAATGGAGACATATGAGAAGAATGAACAAGAATTGGATAAAACTAGAAAGGAAGGCCTAGGACAGAGTGGGTCGGAGAATGCTGGTCGTCGGCCTATGTTCGATTGAGGGAAGCATGAGCAAGTAAGTAAGTAAATTGCAATTTCACGAGAAACTAAAGCTAATAAGGAGAATAGTTTTGGTAGACATCGGTTTATCTAAAACACGGTTTGATAGTGTTCAAATAAAATCTGGCGGACTACTTAAAACTAGCAAGACATCAGTACTTGTTCTGTCTAAGTTTAAAGTTCTTCAACAGTGAGGAATTACTGACCGACGCGAAACATTTAGGTCTGGTGATGAATAAGATAACACTGAACAAGTGCTTTAGTTTTCAGAAGTGTACATGCGCAATTACAGTCAATGCATAATATAGCCTAACAGTCATCCTATCACACCAATGATCTTCGTCTTTCAACAAAGTTGAACTCACAACTAACTGACCACGGAGTAGTGATCATTGACATGTTTGACCAGTCCTTTAATGCCAATCACATTTAATCGACCAAACTGTGATATGGTATTGTAACTTGAAATCATATTCAGTATGCTCAGATAGTAGGTAGTTTGAAGTTGTTGGCATGAGACTCAACGAGGTACATCAGTTCCTTTTAGACTGAAAGTAAACTTCTGCTGAAATATGTAAACTAACACAAAACTTACAGCTGATATTTCCTACTAACCATCTTCGAGAATATTACTTACTTACTTACTTACGCCTGTTACTCCCAATGGAGCATAGGCCGCCGACAAACATTCTCCAACCCACTTTGTTCTTGGCCTTCTTCGAGAATCTAGCAAGGTCGAATTCAATCACTTACAATATTCCATATATGATAAAAATGAACTTCAAAAGTAGAAATTCATTGAAAGTAATCTTAAAACTAAAAAAAAGAGTTACATATCATAACTGATTAATTTACAGATCATCTATCTAAGCAATGACCATTTATTCATTCATTGATCTCTGGTAAAACGAGTAAATTCCTTACTTTTGTCATTTGAACATCACGGACAATAAAAAGAAATTTAAAGCAAATGATTAAAACAAAACAGAGAGAGATAAATGGACTATACAAACAATCAAATCTAAGAATGTATGTATTAGAAACAAGAGAGGTCAGATAATACTAGGGGAAATAAAAAGAGAACAACTTCAAAGATAGTATATACGGAAATCCGTACATATATGTATGTATATATACGTCAGTTTTCACTTCGAACAACTATATATATATCACCTTAATTGTTTTCTAATCGTTTCCTTTAAAGGTACAAATAAAACAAACTATAATAGGTCATACTATTAGAAAAGAGTGGAGATTAGTGTTTTATTATTATTATTATTATTATTATTATTATTAGTAGTAGTAGTAGTAGTAGTAGTAAGCAAAGAAGGTAAAACTTCATTGATATATGATATTATTATTATTGTTATTTACTTATATCTATGATGGAGATAATGAAAATGAATAAGATAAGAATAAAGAATTTTTTTGAATAAGTCACTCATTTTATTAATGAATAACTTTGATAATCAATGAATTGTTATCAGAATGGGGGTTTATGGAGATTGTAGTAAGTTAATGATTGAATTCATGAGTCAATGTAAGTTAGAACACTATTGAAAACCTGAAATCACTGGTCTGCTGTTTCGTTTTAGTATGGAACTCCTTATCAATGTCCGTCTATGATCTCTCACTTAAGGGACTCGAACCCAAGACCTTTGATTTGGCATGGGAGCGCTTAACCTTTAGTCCACTGAGCTGGCATCCAACGTTGTTAATATCTAACTTCAACTAATCCACGATATTGTGCGATAGTCCTCTATTGTTTTCAGTGAGTAACTGGCTCACAACAGACACGGTTAAACTCCACTGATCACGGCCTAAAGATGGCTTCAAGATGTATTTCCTGGAGTTCTTGTAAGAAGCCGTGATCAGTGGAGTTCAACTGGGTCTGTTGTGAGATAGTAACTCATTGAAGACAATGGTGGATGGTGGCGCAATATCGCGGATTAGTTGGAGTTAGACATGAATGCCGTTAGATACCGGCTCAGTGGTCTAAAGGTTAATCGTTCACGTCCCAAACCAAAAGTCTTAGGTATGAGTCTCTTAGGCGTGAGGTAGTGGATGGTCACTTCTGAGGAGCCCCATACTAAAACGAAACGACCACCCAGTACTTCTAGGTTTCCAATAGTGGTCTAACTTATATCGACTCATGAATTCAACCATTAAATCAATGAATTATTTAAAGGAATTTCTTCTACTCAAAGTTATTCTTTTTGAAATATGATGACGTCATAGTTCTATTTAACCTTGAAGACATTAACTACATAAAAGAGGGATCCAGTTAAAATATATTAATAGTAAGTAGATATTAATCACAATAATTATTAAAATTTAATATATATAATAATGTTTTTTTTAAATGATTTATTCTTCACTAATTCAAAGGAACTACTTAAATCTTTCTTCTATTAAAATAAAAATGGTGGATGTGTCGCTGAATTTCGTGGATCGGTTGAAGCTAGACACTAACACCGTCGGATACCGGCCGGATCAGTGGTTTATCGGTTAAGCACTCGCGCGCGAGACTGACAGGTCCTAGGTTAGAATCTCACGGGGCAGGAATATGGATGTGCAGTGCTGAGGAGTCCCACACTAGGACTAAATGGCCGTCCAATGCTTCCAGGTTTTCCATGCTGGTCTAGCTTCAATTGACCCATGATTTCAACTATTGAAATCCATAAAACCCCTTTTGATATAAATATCTTTTTAGACTGTAAAATACTAACGTTTTACCTCCTTGTTCAAGTTTTAATTTTTTTCCTTAAATTCACATAGACCAACATACAATGGATTACAATAATGAATAGATTACTTTTGGCAAATTTATTTCCCTTATATATATGACTGTTTTCAATGTAATCAAACTCAATAATTTGAAACATATACCTAAAACATAAATGAATTATGGTCATTGAATGAAGACTATGAATGCACAAGTAATAACTATGGATAATGATAATCATACTGGCTTACTGGTAACTTTCCCAATCTCGAAATGATATAAATATATACTACTAATATTTATTTATTACTTACTTGAGTAGTGAGTAATATCTACAACTGAACTGATTGCTCATTTTATCACTGTTATACACATATAGTCTTGTCTAAACATACATATACACAAATGACCATTTATTCTCCGAAGAAGTGGCTTACACTGAGTCACGAAACGTCGGAAAATCTAATTTTTCTACTCCTTGGGATATTACAAATATATTAATTTATTTATAAGAATCTACCTAATGCTCAATTTATTCAAAATTATCAAATCAAAACTTGGTAATGATACATACATAGATACATACAGATAGAAGTCAACTTGACTTGACATCAATGACCAAAATGATGTCTTTTCAAGCTCAACCAAAAGAAAAAAAAAGGGTAAATAGATTAACATGCTATAAGAAATAGCTTTTTTAAAAAAATTAAGTCATTATATTAGATGAGATGGCAAAAGTTTAAAAAAAAGGATAGAAGGAATTAAATAATCGTTTATTTATGATCATAAAAGTCAATACTACTAATACTACTACTGTAGTGGGCAAAACACTGGTTGGGGACAATCGAATGTATTAAAGCAAAGATTACAGACTATCTCAATAAATTATGATTACCAAACAATGAACAGTCAATTACTACTAATAATAATAATAATAATAAAGACAATATTAAGAATAAGAAGAAGAGGGAGTAAACAGTTATTGTGTGCGTTTCATTTCAGTTCTTTCCTCATCGGTCTTCTGCCAAAATACATTCTGTTGTTCAATATATTATATTTACTTATATGGATATAAGTAGACCACACCACACTACTACTAATACTACCACTACTAATACTAATACTACCACTACTAATACTAATACTACCACTACTACTAATAATAATAATACTACTACTACTAATAATAATAATAATAATAAAGACAATATTAAGAATAAGAAGAAGAGGGAGTAAACAGTTATTGTGTAAATAAGGAAATAAATAAACAAAACCCTAAAGTAACTTGTATGCAGATGTATATATGTGTTGTTCATATATTATATTTATTCACTTTTCCTCAACTATATAGATAATATTACATAAACACTTATGAGTCATGATGTATTCGAAGAATATAAAGGATATATGAATAAGAGAAGAATTCTTAAAAGTTATTTAGAGGTAAATTTTCCTATTAAAACTTTCCACATTATCTTATTGATTCAAGTTAAAGAGCATTCTATAGTATAGCTCTGAACAGGTACTAAATACTTGTTAGTTTTTGATGGAGTTTGTTCTCTGAGCTGGATGGTACAATCAGGGAGCTTTCATCCTTCTTCTAAACGACATCATCAGGCGAGGTTCGAATAGAAGTGAAGTGTTTAAATTTCTCCATATGTGGTAAATAGCTTGTCCTGTGCACCTCAATGTTGAGTGGACAAGCTGTGAACCACATGTGGAGAAATTCAAATACTTCACTTCTACCCGAAATTTGTGCTGATGATGTCGTCGTTCAGAAGGACGATGAAAGCTGCACGCGCCAACCCTTCCGAGCTCAAAGTGAAAAACTCTATACAAAATCATCCACCTGAGCTACAAATCTTCTCCATCATCTCAAATACCTGTTAGGTTTGCTTATAGTGTTTTTATAACTTACAAGTTCTTAAAAGTATTCCAAGGTATTCCGGCTACTTAGTATTCACATTTAAATCATTCTAAGCACTAAAGATGAATCAATCGGAAGTTATAGATCTATATTTCAAGCTTATTGATAAACATTATGATGGCATCTTTGTAATCTTGATACAAATTATACTATCTCTCCCTCTCAAAGATTTAAACTTGAGTCTGTCTGAGATTTTAATACTGATTTATAATAAAAGCAGAACGATTTATTTTCAAAATGGTATGTTGGATACTATGGCCAATTTTTACCACCGTAGCCTCAATAGCTAAATGATAACTTCTAAAACTGTGAAGCTGAGTGACTTGTGTTCTAATTCCACAGATAGCATGAATTCCTTCAATGTTGCAGACATATTTTACTGATGAGTGCTGCGTAGCATGAAATCTAGGTCTAACAGAGCTTTCTCCTAACTATTTTCAATCATTCAACATTTCAATAGAAAAAACAACATCAGTAATTGACAGATGTTTATCTTTGACCAGTTTCTCAATTACATCTTCTGCAACTTGTGAAATATACACTAGAAAAGGTGTCACACGGCGTCTGCATTTCATACATAGAATCAGATCTGCTTATGACGTCTTTATAAAAAACAGACTAAATGGGACAATATTTCAACTAGCATCGTATCTGCTTCATTTTTGTAGTATTCAATTAAGTGACATGCCTTAATATTTACAGAAAGAAACGTGGATAAATAATGAGGTAAACAGACATTATAATAACATAAGATGGAAGGAGATAGTTATCAGAAAGCTCTGTTACATTTATATTTAGTCCCCGTTGTCATTCGTCATTATGATGTATTTATAATTCCTTTTGTACTTTGAACCCACTTTACTCAATGTTTCAGTCAGTGCCACCATCACTAAACTATTTGCAAGATTTAAACAGCTGGAATATAGACAATTTATACATGCAGATATATATATATATATATATATATATATATATTTGGTATTTATCGTGAGACTATAATTTATGGACGACCTTTGAGTGACGCCTCAATGACTTTGAGACTGTCCACCTAATAACTAGGACGAAATGAAGATTATAATCCTGTATGAGGAATTAGCATTATAAATTACAGTTGATGGTCAAAGTAAGAAGTTAGATTTACGATTTTTCTCACGAACTGACATCAGTTATAATGGCGAAACGGTATTTTACCAAATGGATGAATGAATTTCACGTCAAAATATAAGACATGTTATCTTCTACCTGATTGTTTCGTCCATAAATTATAGTTTCACCGTATTCATTAACATGGCCTAATGCCGATACTTAGTTCATACCTTAAAAATCTCATTTCAAGTGCCTTTTACTTAAGTTTTACATTATATTTATGGGAGAAGACAAACCAGGTTTCAACTGAAGAGGAAATTAGGAAAAGACGTTGGAAGTGGATCGGACATACACTAAAGAAATCATCAAAATGCATCACGAGACAAGCCCTAACTTGGGATGGTGAAGGGAAGCGGAAAAGAGGAAGGCCAAAAAATACATTACACCGAGAAATAGAAGCAGATATGAAAAGGATGAATGTTAACTGGAAAGAACTGGAAAGGATTGCTCAGGACAGGGTTGGATGGAGAATATTGGTGTGCGGCCTATGCTCCTCCACGAGGGGTAACAGGCGTAAGTAAAGTAAGTAAGTTAGATTATATATATCTTAAAATCTATATCAGTCATATTAATTACAAATTAACTCATGAAGAAATAATGATTATTTCAATTGACAACAAGTTTTTGTTTTCTAATATATTTAAAGCTAAAAAAAGAGGAAATAACCCTTTTTTGCTTTTTTTTCTTTTTCCACTTAGAAACAAAGAAAAATATACACAGAGATAACTCAGTTATAGTAGATGTATATTTTTTTCAATATTCAATATTTTTTTTCATCTTAGTCAAGTATAAAATGGATAGATACATGATGATTTGTCATTTTTGTTTGTTTGTTTGATTTTAATATTCAATAATCATTCAAGTGAATTATTTCATTGGGAAAAAAAGAAGAAAAAAAAAGAAAAAAAACTTATTTTAATGAGTAAAAAAATTAGTTAATTAAGTTTAATTCCAAAGAAAAACAAAAAAGAAAAAAAAGAAAAATAAGGTAGATACTAATTATTTATTTCTATAGAAAAGGGGAGGGGTAAAATGGGATAATAAATGTCTCTTGAAGATTAACTAATCATTGTAAATTTTCTGTTTCTTTTTTGTTTATTTTAGTGGAAAATTTTTATAATTAAAACTGACAAAATATGGTTTAATAATTAACATTTAGCGGTTTGATTCATCGATAGACTTGAAGGAATGGATAATAATGTAATAGTTGGTGATGTACTTCAGTAAGGAGAATAAAAGCTAAAGGATAGGGCGAATAGATCTTTAAACATGATGTATACTGTGTTTTTTTTATTTTTTATTGTTTATTTTGAAAACATTCTGATTGTACTGAATTCAATCTCTATCATAAATTACTTACACCACTAGGCCCGATCCTTGCTGACATTTTTCTGGCCAAACTGGAAAATGAACCGTTAAAAGACACCCTAAGTAAGCTAGACTACTACTGTCGATACATAGATGACACACTAATCGTATGCGACGAAATGGTTGACAAACAGGAGATGTTGGACTTTTTGAATAACGTCCACCCAGCTATTCAATTCACTAGCGAGGAAGAGAAAGACAATAGTATAGCTTTCCTCGACGTCCTACTTTCTAGAAGGAGAGATGGTTCCATCAAGCGAAATATATTCAGAAAGAATACATGGATGGGTCAGTATACCAATTTCCAAAGCTTCACTCCTTTTCAGTATAAAATAAATTTGGTTAAATGTCTCAGCCACAGAATCAAGCTATTATGTTCTGAGGACAATGTTGAGAGTGAAATAGATATACTAAAAAATACATTGCGAAATAATGGCTACCCAGATAAGTTCGTTATAAAATACCTAGTAGAAAATGCTGTTAAAAAAAGAAGAAATTGTGACACAGTGAGTAAAAAGACCTTGTATCTGAAACTGGACTTCAAAGGTGACATAGCGGGTGATATTCTAACACGCCGACTGAAAAGATCGGTTGAAAGGACATTTAATGCCGCCAAGCTACACATCACTTTCTCAACTAAACCAGTACTTACACAATTAATCAAGGATAAGTTACCGAAGATGGGCTCTTCCATGTGTGTATACCAATTCAACTGTTCCTGTGGAGCTAGTTACATAGGCCGTACTCAGAGGGCTTTATCCTTGCGTATTCGTGAACATGTACCAGCATGGTTGGGAAAAGGAGTCACTAAATCCATTAACAGCGCCATCCTTTCTCACTTGGTAGACAGTTAACATTATATCAAAATAGAGGAAGCCTTCTCTGTTTTATATCAAGTTTCGAAAACTCTACCTCAAAGGGCTAGATTACGATTACTTTACATAGCCGAAGCCATCTGGATCAACTCCAGAAAACCAAACTTATGCATCCAGAAAAAGTATATCCAGCCACTATGTTTACCTTGGCCTACGACTGGATCACCGGATTCCTAAACTAAATATTATAAACCTCCCCCCGGTTTTTTTCTTTCTTCCTTTTTTTGTTGATCACCTCTATCTTAATCTTCACATCCATCATTCCCAATTCCTTTATCGTAATTATCTTGATAACATCCCTTCTTATGACATATTATATTCACACAACAATATTATTATTATTATTACTATTACTATTTATCATTATTATCTCTATGGACAAGATGAAATTCTCCTACAATGCACTTTATTCACACAATTTTTTTTGCATTTTCATTTTTCCTAAATTACTATTATACTGATTGTGACTGGACACTTTGCTCCAAATCATTTTGACCTTTATTAAATGACCTTTCTAATTTACAAATAACACAATTTCGAAGTATCTCTGTCGTAATAGCAGATGCAAACGTTCACCATTTTTAACATATAACATTGTCAAATTAATTAATATATTAATTATAGAAGGGGTTTTGTGGAGATTTAGTATTTATCATAAGTTTGAAAGCGTGAGTCAATTGAAGCTAGACCACCATGGAAAACCTGGAAACACTGGACGGTCGTTTCGTCCTATCATGGGACTCCTCAGCAGTGCGCATCCACGAACCCGCTCTCGCGAGCGAGATTCGAACCCAGGACCTACCAGTCTCGAGCCGAAGCACTTAACCGATAGACCACTGAGCTGGCATCCAACGGTGTTAATGTCTAACTTCAACTGATCCACGAAGCTGAGCAACCATTCACCAAGTGAGAAG
>NC_031495.1:46077739-46115944 GCF_000237925.1 Schistosoma mansoni | reverse complement strand
TTAGACATTTAACACCGTTGGATGCCAGCTCAGTGGTCTATCGGTTAAGGGCTTCTTCTCGAGACTGGTAGGTCCTGGGTTCGAATCTCGTTCGCGAGAGCGGGTTCGTGGATGCGCACTGCTGAGGAGTCCCATGATAGGACGAAACGACCGTCCAGTGTTTCCAGGTTTTCCATGTTGGCCTAGCTTCAATTGACTCACGCTTTCAACTATAATTAATATATGCCTTATTTTTGGACTTTGTAAAATATCATAATAATTATGGACTTATAACTGTAGAGCCTGATGATGAAGTTATCGCAAAAAGAATTGTTCACTCAAATATTGTTCATTTTTTGAATTACTTAATTATTTAATTTAACGAAAGTCACTCTACAAAACAGACTATTATTAGAATGAGGATTTGTGAAGATTGTAGTAGTTTTTTATAGTTGAATTCATAAGTCAATTTAAGCTGGACCACCACTGAAAACTTGTACACTGCTGAGGAGTCCTATAACAGGACGAAACGGTCGTCCAATGCTTCCAGGTTTTTAAAAGTGATCTAGCTTAAATCAACTTATGAATTCAACTATTAAAAAAACAGACTATCCTACATGCTGGAAAAATGTAAGCGTGATATATTACAGTGGTTGTCAAAACAATATAACATATAGATACTCTACCATATTCCATGCATAGTATACATCATACACTTAAAAAGTCGTAATCATAGAACTGACCTAAAAACAATCCAATTAACAATAAATATTTGTTATTCAATGTTGATAAGATACTTTGTTAATTGGTTTATTTTTGAAACTTTTTAACTGAAATGTAGGCTAAGAGATATTTATGGCAATATTTAACATTATAAGCAAAGATGGATAGTGGCTAGTAGTGGAATCCAGGACGCGTGTTCCATTCTATTTGGGACTCGTCAACTGGATGTACCTGCATCTCAGAGTTTATGTTCACGACTGGGAGTAATCGAACGTATTTAGCCAGAAATTACAGACTATATCACTAAATGCTGGTAACCATACAACAAATATTTAATTTGCGAATCAACAACCAATTGTGTCAATCTTCGCTGCTCCTTCTGTAAATATTAGTTCATCTTCTCTAATTCTACTGTTCATGCATTTTCCTATCAATTGCGCTTCATTTCAGTTCTTTCCTTATCGGTCTTCTGCCAAAATATATCCTGTGTAACTATCGCCATATACTACTTATGTGGATATAAGTAGACCACACTACACTATTACTACTGGTAAATGTTGTGACACCCCTCATTACTTAAAAACTTTAATCACATTAAAATGACACCCTTCCACGTATAAACTATTATACATGATACTTAATATCTGTTGATGATTATGACTATATTATGCAACACCACTTCATTCTCATTGACTTTCACTGAAATAAGTTTGACTATCTTTGATAACTTTATAAAACTCCTCTACTTTACTACAGACTACTACATGTAAAAATTACCTATAAATAAGATTGTAAAGTTTCAGAAAATGATATCGTCGAAAAGACACTTTCTAATGCTGAAACGTCTACATTCCTTTTGATGAATCAATGGGCTGCTTTCATTGGTTCAAGTTGTCATTATTTATAAAAAAGATTTCAGAAATAGTTTTCAGTTGTCAGTATCCGTCCATCATCTTCAATGGAGAAAGTTTCTCTACCAAAACAGTTACTACAAATTTCATTTCATTTACTGTGTATTAGATGGATAGATTTTCATTGAAATCATGAATCAATCTAGGTCAGACTACTGTTGATTACCTGGAAACACTGGACATCCTAGTATGGGATTATTTAACAGTGTTCATCCACGGTCACGCACGCAGGAATCGAGCTCACGATCTTAGGTCACACGCGTGAATACCTAAACTCTATGCCATTGAATCGGCCTTCAACGCTGTTGATGCCTAATTTCGATCAATCCACGAATTCTCGCGACTATCTTCAATTGTCTTTGATGAATAATTGCCTCACGCCCGGCATGGATTTGCTTCACTGGCCATGACTTCTCACAGGAATTCCGGAAATTTCCTCTCAAAGCTAGTCTCTGGTAAGCACATGATTATTATCAGTAAGGGGTCGTGGAGATTATTGAATTTCCTTGGAATCATGAACAGACCTAAAGACTATATATTTCAAATATAATCGTCATTTTTTTTCAAAGGAAATCAATTTATTTAGGATTTAAAATTGACTTCGTATAACTTTATGACATTTGTCAAATTTTATAGTTGAAATCATGAGTCAATTAAAGCTAATCCACCATGGAAAACCTGGTAGCACTGGACAGCCGTTTCATCCTAGTGTGGAACTCCTCACCAGAGCTCATGAACGATCCCACCTCACGAGATTTGAACCTAGGATCTATCAGTCTCGCGCACGAGAGCTTAACTTCTAGGACCACTGAGCGCGGCAAATTGACAATATGGTTATGTAATAAATACATATATAGTTAATTATTTACTCACCTGTATGTGTTCTAATATGTACATACATATTACTATAATGTTTTGTTGTATAATTACATAATTTACATTTTAATAATGATTCCCCTGTATTAGTTGAATGTATTTTTTGTAAATGTCGCAATAAATTTTTTTCAAATCGAAAACATTTATGACATAATGGACAGAATATACTTTGATCTATTAGAAATTCATTCAAATTTAATGATGGTGAATATGCAGTTGAGGGTATTGAAGAAGATTGTAATTGTGTTTTGTTTAATGAGATTAATAAGGAATTCATAATTGAATGTTCAGTATTAAAGGAATAATCAATGATTGGTGCTGCTGCTGTTGTTGTTGTCGGCGGCGGCGGCGATGATGATGATCGTGATGGTGAATGCGGTGATGTCGATGATGATGTTTGTTTCCAAGTTGAACAATTGTCTAATAATGTATTATGATATATTTCAGGATGATAATTTTCTATGCATAAATCTGACCAATAAGGGTTACATTTAGTATGATCTATTTCTGGTACATTCAATGAAGTCATATATGAATCTAAATGATGGCTACTATCAATAAGGAAATCACTATTATTATTATTACTTCGATGATTTGAGTAAACTTCTTTACTTTCATCGAATTGTATCGTTGCTTCTTCAAGAGGTAGATTATCATTTAAATGATTACTTTCATGCTTTATATGGTTGATCAAAGTGTTATCATATAGATTATTACAATTTATTGATTCATAATTATTATATACATTAAACTGATGATATGGTTCAATGATACTTGTCGCTGATGATAATGACGACGATAACGATGATGGGGATGCTGATGCTGATAATGATGACCAATCTTTGTTAGATGATAAATACTCAAATAATAAACTATTTAATTTAATCAAACATCTTTTAATTAAGACATTTCTATTAGTTAAATCGATAAGATCTGGATTTGTATCATTACCATTATTATTACCATTACTATTGTTATTATTATTAACCGGACTATTAGTAGATTGTAAACTAGTAATTACATAATTATAATTTGATAAAATTACATTTTGTAAAGTTTTCTGAAACAATTCTGTTCTCATTAATTTTGACCAGGTAAATAATAATAAAGGGGGTGGTATAAATGATTGTATATTATAATAATATTGTTCTGAATAATTTTGGAAAATATTCACTTGGTAATCATCCTTTATAATCTTTCTATCATGATCATTATTATTTTGATCATAATAATCACTATGGTGATCTAAATGATTATTGAACATTTGAATAATATAAAATATAGAATTGAGTTATGTCATATAAATCATAGATTGTTTATTAAAGATATATGTAGTACGTTATATATATATTGACGTTTACTTGGAAGCGGGAACGATCTGAAACAATAACACAACAGTTAGGACTGGTAAGTGCCTCTGAAGTAAGAACACGATGTACTGGGCACAATAGATATGTTTTTTTAAACTGACTGATGCGGTTCGAGTTCAAAAATGGGGAACTTATTACAAAATAGTTTTATTCGTTGTTCTGTAGGCTCAGATCACATAGGGATTGTTCCTCTTCTTCTAGTGTGTTTACTCTTTGTTACCCTGAAATTAGGAAAAAACAAACTCACATTAGTAACGTCGCATGTAATGAACTATGAAATAGTTTTTTTTACTTATATATTAACATTCACTTGGAAGCGGGAACGATCTGAAACAACAATACAACAGTTAGGACTGGTAAGTGCCTCTGAAGTAAGAATATGGTGTACTGGGAACAACAGATATGTTCTATCTTATGTAACATACTTGATTTTGTTAATTGATGAAGAATGTGGGGATATAGTTGAAAATAAAATACACAAAAAATTTGGTGAAAATTGGCATCATGAACTGATTGACTTCAGATAGACAACTACCAGAAAGTACAGAGAACTAGACAGTTATTTCGTTCTGGTATGGGACTTCACAGTAAACTTTTTAACGATCTCCCCTAGAATTAAACTCGTGACATTTAGACAAATATGTTGCTTTCAGACCACTGAGTTGGTGAGATCCAATAACTTACATTTATGGCTGTAATTAATTCGTAACATTTTTGTTATCTTTAAATAGGATGGGCAAGTTTGTAACTAATTGAAATGCAAGTGGCCGATAAAACTGACACCTACATATCCCTCCTGATATTTGATTGTTTATTTTTCTGTTAATATTTTGTGTACAAGCTTATTATTTTATGAGAACAAAGACCTATTCTTTAGCGCTTACTTACTTACTTACTTACGCCTGTTTCTCTCAATGAGGCATAGGCAGCCGACCAGCACTCTCCAACCCACTCTGTCCTGGTCCTTTTCCGCCTGTAGCTCCTCCGGGGGCTACTGCCGGTCCCAAGCCCGGGTAAAGGAGGAGGGTCGGGCATGGGGTTAGCGACCCCATCCCGTAGGAAACCAACTCGCTAAAAAAGCGCTAACCAGAAAAATTATTCTTTAGTGAACCTGAATTTTAAGTCCATCATAGACTACTGGTCTTGTCTTTGATCACAGATCGTACAAGGTCTTTGACCAATCATCTTGTAAGCAGCTATCATTCGGTCACATAATATAATTGCATATCATTTATCAACAAGCATTGTTTCGTCTTAATTTTACAACTTAACAATTTTAACCATTCAAACCTGTTTTTCTGATTGATCGCACACAATATTCTTGCGTTGTTCTTTTATACTATTTAAACTTAGATTAACTTTGATTTGATTATTTATTTTCTAAAGAAGTGGCTTAAACTGAGTCACGAAACGTCAAGAAGTTTAACTTCTCTACTCATTGGGATATTACAAATATATGACTTTATTTATAACAATCTATCCAATGCTCAGTTTATTCAAAATGATCCAGTCAAACCTTGGGTATTGATACCTACAATCGGAAATTTGTTCATGAAATCAAGACACTTTAATCGATAACTTCATACTAATGTCAGTCCTTGAATATGATCTATCTTAAAAATTGAACGATATCTCTGAAAAGATCATGAAGAAACCAATTCAAATTGCATACTTATTTCGTTTGAAATGTCAGTATAATGTACACAAAGTAAGTTTGCTATATCACACTAATATCTCGTAGGTAATTGAATAATGGTGTGAATAATAGTCTAACCGCTTTTAGCATGCAATTTGTACAATTTAGTGTTTGAACTGGGAAAAAAAAGGAAGGGTTAAATGCTTCTGGGAACTGATAAGTTTGTAACAAAAATATTCTATTTGCAATGATTAGTCATTAAGTAGTGACTACTATCATCTTGTACACTTCTTGATGATAATTTTGCCTAATAAAAACTGTTCAACATGGGTATACTTGAATAATTTACCGAATACAAATAGCATGTTTGGCGGCCTGTTTGAATATCTGGGCTACCTGTTCCTCTCTACAATCTAGATATTTCAACAACTTATCTGTTTACTTGTTTGTTTTAATACATCATCATGTCAATTAATTGCTTAACCTATTCAGATGCGTTTCTGAAAAGTGTACAACCTTTCATTATACAAGTTACTAAAGACCCAATCAGAGATATCGTGGTTGCTGGCAATATGGAGCGAAGAGAATGTACATTATTCCGATGTCAATTCAATTGACTGCTAACATCTAACTGACGATCACTCAGTAATTATCGTCAGTATCGACCAAGAAATAAGAAAAGTAAACTTGTTGAAATACTTTGCGTTGAGAATTCTATATTGTACCAAAAATATAATATTGAATAAAGCTAATAATAACTAATAATGAGTAAATAAATAAATAACATGTAATTTAATGAATACTAATTTAAAACTAATACTTTGAGTGAAGATGTATAGTGGCTAGCAGTGGAATACAGTTTGACGCGCGTTCCATCCTATTTGGGATTTGTCAGCTGGATGCAACTGCATCTCAGAGTTGATGTTCACTCTGGAACTCGAACCCAGTACCTTTCGCTTAAAACTGGATTTCACTGCTAGCCCCTATCCATCTTTGCTTATAATGCTTGTGAATTAAGACTATATCGAGGTAATACACACAGTATGCACATATGCTAACAAGAGACTGACCAATTGCAGTCCTAAACATCAATGGGACGTTTCAACCAAACAATACCAAGTTAATTTAATACTTCGAGTTAAGATTAACAATGTGGCAATGAAATAATTGAGATTCAGTAGAAAGAGGTATGCAGATGTTCTATTCATATTATTTATCATTCAAGGCTCAAGTCTTTTGTAGATGAGTTTTATAAAACTAAAACTTCACAGAGCATTTAACCTCTTTTAGACGCTTTTATGATAACATTCATAGGAAATCAAGAATGAGACAACTATACATAGATGATGTTGAATGATGATAAGAATTAATTTCAAAATTGATTGAATTTGGAAATGTTGACGGATGGATTCTAATTCATGGATACAGTTATATAAGATCATGGGTGTATATTACTATAGAGTTTCAAATAAAAAGTCAATACATATCCAATGTTCTTTAATTTGTAATAAGTTTTCAGTTGAATAAATAAACAACTGAATAATTTATTGAGGTTGTAAACTGACCTAACATACGCAATCATTGTACAACAGTGATCAATGGACAACTGTTTCGTTATAGTATAGAACTCCTCAGTGCGAGATCGAATGTTTTAAGTATCCAGGGCTTTCAGAGGTGGTCATATTAAGATAAATTATATTTTTATTTATTTTAACTTTTTAATTTTATGCATGTCGATTATTTAATGAACTCAAGAGGTCTTACAAAAGGGTTAAAACTAGTCGTGAAGGTAATTGACACTAAATTCGAGTGGATTTGTAATATGTGGTTTGTTTTTTTTTCCGAGTCGTATATTATTTAAAGAGATAAGAAGCCATAGTAATAGAATTAATGTATTAAGTATTTTAGATGAGGTGACAGACGATATAGTGGAAGAAAATTGATCAAGAATGATTTGTATGTGAAGATGGGACAAAATATTCTTCGTATATGATAGGGTAATAATATACTTTTTAACCAATAAACTACGCAATCATTAATCAGTTTGTTTAAAACGATCAGATAAAGCGCTAGAGTAATGGTAATTATGAATTTCTCGTATACAATTTAAATGCTAAGGAGTTAAATGGATTATTAAATGGAAAATTTGTTACGATATTTCATATTTTAGCTGAAAGTCCCTTTTTTCTGTAACCAAGCATATAGTATTGAATGAAGCCACCTTTTGTTTAGCTATTATTATCAGGATTATTATTGGAATGGGGGTTTATGGAGATTGGAGTAATTTTAATAGTTGAATTCATAAGTCTATCTAAGTTAAACCAACATGGAAAACCTAGAATCACTGGACGGCCGTTTCGTTCTGGTATGGAACTCATCATCACCAGTAACTATCCACGATCCCTAATCAAATAGACTCGAAACCACAACCTTCAGTCTCTCACATGAACAAATAACCTCGATATCATTCTGCCAGCATCCGACTGTGTTTATAACTTCAGTCAATCCATGATCATGCTCGACCCTTCATCCATTGTATTCAGTGAGTAACTGTCTCATATCCGACATGGATTTAAATGCACTGGTCACGGCCTCTCACCAGAACTTCAGGAAATCCATCTATTGGATTCCACCTCAGTGGTCTACATGTTAAGCGTTCACGTGCGAGAGAGAAGGTCTTGGTTTTGAGTCCCTATGATATGAGATCGTTGATGCGTACTTCTGAGGATTCCTATACTATAATGAAACAGCCGTCCAATAATCTCAAAATCATTCAACAATACACCGAATTTCTATTCCTGATAACTGTCATTAGCACACTGGTGAATGGCTTCGATAGGAAGCCCCTTTAGTTCTAGTGAGAAACCAGGTCTAGTAGAGTTCAACTGTGTCAAGTGTGAGGAAAATATCTACCGAAAGCAATTAAAGATGTTCACATAACATCGCGGATTGACTGAAGTCAGATTTGTACACCACTAGACTTTCCTCAATGATCTAGAAGTTAAGTGCTTTCGTCCAAGATCGAAGATTCTGGATTCGATGCTTTTTAGTGGGGTTGTGATTACAAACTACTGAGGAATCTTATACTATAAATAAAAAATGATTGGTATGTAGTAGGCTTGAAAACATGAGGAAGAGTGAAAAATATTGGAAAAAGATAGGATATTTTATAGGAAACAGAAATATAACCGCTTATTCTATTAAAGGAGTCACCTTTCTACAAGTGACTTCGTTATAAATTGGTATTATTTTGGATACCAGAGGGAACCAGCAAACACTGAACATCTATTTCATCCTAGTTTGAAATTCCACAAAATAATAATGTTCTAAATAGTGACTCACATTGAGATTAGCTTATCAGGCTCTCGTAGGAGATTATGTCTTCTGAAGTTTAACCAAATCATGGGACAGTTAATCATTATCAGTGGAATAGATATATTCTGAATTAATTGAAGTCTGGAATGTAGACTATTGAGTAAATAGTTCAGAACTTTAAAAAAATAGCTGTGTGACCAAAAAATCTTGCTTTTAATCCTCGAGAAATTAGCTTGAACTCACTGTTGAAAAGCCATATGCTTCAACGAAACATTTGTCCACTATCTCCTATATAGTACAGGAAATATTGTCCAGCTATTATGCAAACTTATATGATAGAAGTCAGTATGAATGTGTTGATCAGTTTAAGGTTTGTTTTTCAATAAACTATAAGAATAACATAAGCTATTTATGAATTACTTATCATGTGTAATAATCACTTAACTATCGAAATACTTGAAACGGTCTATTCCAAATTATTTAGTATACAAAGATTATTTACTTCTATCTTAATAAAAGTTCATCATTTACTGAATAACCCATAATAATTGACTCATGATCTCAACTATCAAAATTACTATAATATCCACAAAACCCCTTCTGATGATATCAATCAACATATGCTCACTAGAGACTGGCACCAAGAGGTATTTCCTAGAGTTCTAGTGAGAAGCAGTAACCAGATTCGTAGTGTTTTATGAACATCAATCATTATCCTCGAAGGTACCAGCTATTTTCTTTGAACTTTATAGATATTCAAAATTACTACTCATCACAAGTTAATATTAACTAGAAGATTATATAGAAAAAAAACAGGCCGTGCTGAACTGCTGTTCTATTCTAGTTTGAAATATTTTAGTCACATAGATATGTGATCTATTATAGTAGTTGAAATAGTCATCAATGGCCAAGTAGCTTCAATAGCTCTTTAATCAATGTTAGTTACATGGTGAAAATCTGAAAAACTGAAAAACTATCTCACAAAACATTTAAAACCACAAATATTTTAAATATTTATTTAAAAATCATGATTAATACGCACAGTATTCACATATGCCAATAAGAGACTGACCAGTTGCAGTCCTAAACATCAATGGGAAGATTTAAACAAACAATACTAAGTGAATTTAAACTTCACCCCAATGTACAAGCAAGCGGCTATGAGGATTCAGTAGCTGAATGGATAACAAAATGGCGTTTGATGCAAACGATACTGGGTTCGAGTCCCAGAGTGAACATTAACTCTGAGATGTAGGTACATCCAACTGACGAATCCCAAATAGGACGAAACGTGCATCAAACTGGATTCTACTGCTAGCCACTATCTATCTTTGCTTAATCATAATTAATCGTTTCAAGTAAATATTATAAAATAATAGTAATGATAATAAGTTACCTTCCTATTAAAAGTTCTCAATATAATAATGATAATATAATATACATTCAAATAGATTGTATTCCGAATAAGACAACTAATAAAATAGAATTATAACCACTCATATATATAAATATATATATCCATACTATGTATACAGTATTAGAAGTGTTTGTTACCTTGTATGATTTGTAAAAAAAAACTTTCCTATCACTATGTATCTATGGTTATATGAATATATATAAATGTTTCCACAGATATCTGCCCCTTATTTTGTTTCCACCTCTCTCTCTCTCTTTCTATATATATATATATATATATATATATTACAAAGGTAAATTTTTACTAGGGGTTAACCTGCTTAACCAGTTAGTTGATTTTTTCGTTTGTTAATGGTTGGATAAAAAGGTTTACATACATACTGCGTCAACAAAAGTAACAGTAATAAGGAAAGGGGATATAGTTAAATATGTTTATTATATATAAATATGTATATATATATACTGTTGATTACTGACGACACACCTCATCCCTTTAAAAAGTCCACGTTTTTTATACATATAGATAGTTTGTTAGAGAGATAGGTAAGAGAGAGAGATGGATAGCTACGTATAAATGTAGATAAATACATATATACACTTTTTCAGAGAGTTACAGAAATGTATATATTAGAGTTATATATATATTTATTTATTTACCTCTATCCATTGTTCATGTATCTATGTACATATTTTGCACATACCTTGGTGATCACCAGTAAGAACAAAAGCACTATGCATCATGCTTGCAGCATAGAAACAAGGATATATATATGTCACCCTGTTGAACAAACTCAATGAATTAGGAGAAGTTTAACACCAAGGTTTGAAAATAATATTTAAACAAATAGAAATTCATAACTTTAGGATATTTATTCTTATTTGTCTCTAGAATTAATGCAAATTACTGAAGAGTGACGAACTGAAACGAAACAACAGTTCAGTCCAAAAAAACGATTTTCAACAGTTCTCTCAAGTCCTCTTATTTCATGATGAAAATTTTTCTTTCATAATAATAAAGAAGTTACAAACAGTAACTAGTTCTAAGCAAAGATGGATATTGACTAGCAATGGAATCCAGGACGCGCGTTTCGTCCTATTCGGGACTCGTCAGCTGGATGTACCCGCATCTCAGAGTTGATGTTCACTCTGGGAATCACTCGAACCCAGTACCCTCGCTTCAAACGCTTTGATAAATTTGGATAGTATAATAATAAGATGAAGATAATCAGAATTATTTGATATAATAACCCTATACATTTCCAAACATCTGACTATACACTTACTTGTTAAGTAGATTTATGTGTAAAAAGAAAAGGTCGACCAGACAAAATGAAAAGTAAGGAATGTTTCCTTGACTTCTAGTGCAAAACAGTGACCAGTGGAATTCAACCAAATCTGTTGTAGAGATATCAACTCACTGAAGACAATTGGTGAACGGTTGCTCAAACATCATGGATTGGTTGAAGTTAGACATTAACACCGTCAGATGCCTGCTCAATGGTCTATCGGTTAAGTGCTCTGGCGCGAGACTGGTAGGTCCTGGGTTCGAATCTCGCAAGTGAGGGATCGTGGATGTGCACTGCTAAGGAGTCCCACAACAGGACGAAATGGCCCTCCAATGCTTCCAGGTTTTCCATGGTGGTCTAGCTTCAATTGACTCATGATTTCAACTATGAAAATGAAAAGTAACAGAAAATATGAGATAATGAAGAAAATAATGTGAAACTCATCACTCAGAATGATAAAACAATATTGTCAAGATAGTTAAAGGGTTAGAACAAGCGGTTTTGAATGCATTTGAGGGGGTATTGAAATTTTGTAGAGCTAAGGCTTTAATAAAGCTTAATAGTTACACCTTTGAATACATTTGTACAAAACTACAAAAGTCGAGTTAAGATTAAAACTAACTGGTTAGTAATATAGGCAGGTGAATGTTTGTCATCTATTCAATTAATTAGTATTTATGGTTTGTGTAAGTAGTTTTCCACTATTCATCATTGTTCATTTGCACATATTTTTTAGGCCGAACCAAAGAACTGTTTTCTTTAGAATCTTAGTTAGATTTATGGAAGGTGTTTCTTATATATTGCCCAGGACAGAGTTGGATGGACAATGCTGGTGAGCAGCCTATGCTCCTCCACGAGGGGTAACAGGCGTAAGTAAGTAAGTTTCTTATATATGAAGAGATATGAATTCATTTATTGATTTATTAGATATATGAAAGAAAAGGTTATGGAACCGCCTTGAATGTGCTGTCTCAATACCATTCAGTTTAACGGTAGATGTTGAATCATCATTAGTACTCAGAGTGAATTCACACGCTGGTCTGTTCATGTTCAACCACTAAATGATTTAATTTTAGATATTGTTTTGGATCTAAACTTAACAATCTGACCTTTTATAACAAAATTAATATTATAGATACAAGTAAACTCACTAAATGAGATCAAATAAATTGATTCCGAGATTGAAAAACAGGTTGGGGATCATTCTCGCCTCTTTGTTTCATCACTAGCCAACTCTCTCAACTCATACTATTTGTAACATGTTGATTAGACGTTAAATTTAGAAGAATTATGCTGTATTCATACTACTGAAGAGTACCATAATCAAACAAAATTATGATTTTGGTAAAATTGGGTTGTGTCTATCAGTTGAATGTATTTGTATCTCAAGACTAGTACCTTTTACTTCAAGCATCAACGTATTATTTATCCCATTCAGGATGTACACGATGCTAACAGAAACTGATCATTTATTAGACTTGACATCAACAACTGGAAAATGTAGCCCTTATAAATGTAAAATTTTGGTTTGACCTAGGTGTTCATTTTGCAAATTAAAAAGTGATTACCTTACCGAAATTTGTAGATAGGTTGAACTGAAGCAAATGTCAAATTCGTTTCTTTTCAGTCATTTATGGCTTATTTATGCTAGCATTTGCTGATTATGTCAAAATGAGGAACTTCCGTGAGATTAAAATATGTGTTGAAGTGTTAATGTTGATATAGAAATGATGGATGATGACTAGCATTGGAATTCAAAATGTACGTTTCATTACATTTGGGACTCGTTATCTGGATGTACCTGCCACATCTCAGAGTTGATGTTCACGTCGTGACATTATCTAAATCCAGTCATAGTTTATTTATATTTGTGAACACGATCTCAATAGAACTGAAGACATACAATTATCACAAAAAGAAGAAACAAAACGCTCTTTGTGTAAAGTAGTAAATAATATAAAGATCAACTGTGGTGATCGAGAATATTTACAGTCCAGACGGATAATTTTGATAATAATGAGCTGTCTGAGCTAGATTGTGTATTCGCAGATCTGTATTAATCTGGACAATCAAGTGTTGATGATATAATTAAACAATTTGGCTCAAAGAATTTAACAATAGCGAAAGTGTTCATCGGAGTTAAAAATATACATAATCTTGATTAGTGAATTGAGATGATTGGGTACATAATAGGCCACAGTATCATAGATGCATCAGTTATTTCTTTCCCTTTTCGTTAATTCTACCTAACTGACTTTCGATGAGTTCTAAACACTCATGAAAGATTCGTCAAATTCCTCTGGATTTCTACTAGTTTTTATCAGTAGACTTCGTTTTGTAATAAATAACTGCCTATAAAATTGCAAATTACTTCGGATCCGTTGACCAGACACTATCAGTAACAACCTACTGTTGGAGAGGACAAACTAGATTTCAGAGAAGGAAGAAATCAAGAAGAAGCACTGGAAGTGGATAGGATGTACATTGAGGATGTCAGCTAACTGCGTCACAAGGCAAGCCCTCACATGCAGTCCTGAAGGCCAAAGGAGAAGAGGAAGATCAAGGAACACATTACGCCAAAAAATAGAGACAGACATGAGAAGAATGAACAAGAATTGGATAGAATTAGAAAGGAAGGTCGAGGACAGAGTGGATTGGAGAATGCTGGTCGGCGGCCTATGCTCCATTGGGATTAACAGGAGTAGGAAGTAAATAACTGCCTATAAAATACAGCTGAACACTTCGTATAAAAACAAATCTAGTCAGTATGTTTTTCTAGATATCGATAAGTTTTTCATAAGATGTATCTAAATATATCTTGTTGTATACAAAAGGCATGCATATATATATATATATATATCACTTGACAGAGGTTATATTCTATAAACCATATACTGTTTTACAAAAAAGAAACAATGAGAACGCTTTATAGACAATTACTCTTGCATTAAATTTTGTCACAGTTTCAAACTATTAAACTCTTATAACTAGCCTACTATTTTGTTACTAAAATTGGTTATTTTCTAGGTTAATTTCTCTAGTTACTTTTGTCTTTTATTCTATAGTGTACACAATCATTATCATCATTAGTAATATGTATATATATACATTAATTCTATTATCATCATTCTTCCCCCCCCCAAAACCATTTATTATATACATAGTATATACATATATATAGATATATATATCCATTTATTAAAAGTACCTAGTTACACTTTCTACATATATATATACTATAATACTACTTATATTGTATACTTTTAAGTAGATTAACGAATAAATCAATGAGAACTTTTTTTCTTCATTTCTATATTTGTTCCCATCTGTCTATCAACTAAATATGGATATATGAATATTGAAAGGAAAAATAACCCGGAAAAATGAACTGGAGAAAAAATTTAAAAAAAAATTAAAAAAAATATATCAGGAAAAAACGAATACGGTATTTTAATTTAATCACAAAAAAAAAACAAAAATTTTTTTCGATAATTTTTTTTTCGTTTTGAAAATAGTTTAGTTTTCTTTTACCCCTTTTTCAATATCTTATATTTGGTTAGGTATATATATATATATATATATATATATCTTACTATTTTTTGGAAGGAAATTAAGAGGGGGGAAGGGGGGAAAGAAAGTGTCTCCTCTTCATTTTATTATATTTATTCAATGTTCAATGAATAATATTTCCATTGGTGACTATTAATGTTACCATTACTAATATTACCATTAGTAGTAGTAGTAGTATTGATAGTAATGATAATAATAATGATAATACGATTATTAGTATGCATATTAATACTGTTTCCTTTAACGTCAATATTATGTTTCTAACAAAAAAAGTATCTTTAAAAATATATAGATACATACAATTTATCAGAAGAAGGTTTCGTGGAGATTTTAGTAATTTTATATAGTTGAAATCATGAGTCAATTAAAGCTACACCGCCATGGAAAACTTGGAAACACTAGACGGTCGTTTTGTCCTATTGTGGGACTCCTCAGCAGTACGCCCCCACGATAGGTCCTGGATTCGAATCTCACGTGGCCATTCAATACTTCCAGGTTTTCCATGGTGGTCTAGCTTTAATAGACATACAATTTATTCGAATTCCGTTCCAAATATGAAACTTCAGCAAAATATTTTTTTGAAAAAACTGTAAGTGAATCCGAAATAGATATAGTTTCAAATAACTTTATAGGTAAAAGTATAACATAGAGACAAACCAATCAGGATTAAGAATAGGACTTTTAGGATTTTAGACAAAATTAAAACATCGTCCCTAACGCGCAATAAAAATATCTTTGTATACTGTTCATAACGTTGAAGTTTATTACACAAGGTATATATATATATATATATATATATATATATCCAAAGAGACTAATCAATTACAGTTCTAAATATCAATGAGGACATGTAAACAACCAATATAAAGATAATAAGCAAAGATGGATAGTGGCTAGCCATGGAATACAGTTTGACGCGCGTTCCGTCCTATTTGGGACTCGTCAGCTGGATATACCTGCATCTCAGAGTTGATGTTCACTCTGGGACTCGAACCCAGCACCGTTCGCTTAAAACGCCATCTTGTTATCTACTCAGCTATTGAGTCCTGATAGCCACTTGCCTATATAATCGAGACTAATCAATTACAGTCCTAAACATCAATGGTAGGATTCAAACAAACAATACCAAGCGAATTCAATATAAAGATGATTTTATTATTCCCCTTCTCCTATCTCTCCCTCTCTTTCTCCATCTTAAAACAATAACAACATTGACAATAAATGACATGAAACATTAAAGACTTTCATATGTAAATGCTTAAACACACACACTCACACCAAAAAATATTTTAACTTTTAAAATATAAATAAAAAAAGAAAAAAACTATTGTGTCATAAAAATGGTTTTTTAACCATTTCACTTGTCATTGATATTTATGATTAAACATTATAAACTTAAGACTTACTATTGTTATTTATAAAAGTAACATCACTTGGTAACAAATGAATGATGTTTCCATAGAACATTCAAAATTCAATTTGATAGTCATTATATGAATAGATTCAATGAAGCGGTAAATTTTTCTTCTTCAAAAACAAAGTGAATTATTAAGTATTCAAAGTTTATTTGATTATTTATTATAGTTTTGTTAATTGACATTTATTTTTCAGAAAGGGGGTTTTTTTTTAGAAATGTTTAATAATTTGATAGTTGAATTCATGAGTAAATTAAAGCTAAACTATCATCGAAAACTTGGGAGTACTGGATGGCTGTTTCATCCTAGTACCGGACTCTTCAGCAGTGCGCATCCACGATCCCGACTAATCAATTCAACTATTAAATTACTAAAATCTCCAAAAAAACCTTTTGATAATAATAATAATCATATGCTCACTAGTGACAGACATTAATAGATATTTCCTAGAGTTCTAGTGAGAATCAGTGACCAGTGGAGTTCAACGAGGTCTGTTGTGAGATAGTAACTCACTGAAGACATTGGTGGATGTGTCGCTCAATTTCGTGGATCAGTTGAAGTTAGGCATTAACACCGTTGGATACCGGCTCAGTGGTCTAGAAATTAAGCGTTCGTGCGCAAAACTGATAAGTCCAGGGTTCGAATCTCATGAGACGGGATCATGGATGCGCTCTGCTGAGGAGTTCCACAATAGGACGAAACGGCTGTCCAATGCTTCCAGGTTTCCCATGGTGGTGTAGTTTTAATTGATTCATGATCTCAGTTTGTTGGAAAACATTATGTTTTCGTTAGTTCCATGATGATAGTTTCTAATGATGAAATGGTGTTCTAGTCTTAAGATTTTCGGTTCGAAATTAGCTGTATCTAACCTTTGATTTGCGTAGCCTTGTTGTAATACTAATCTTTACACAAACAATATGTCTTAAAGTTCAGTACATAAATCTATATACGGAAAACTGAGAGTAGAATTTCTATATATTTACCTAATTAGATAGTTTCCTGTTTTCTTAAGTTTTGTTTTTTATTTCCCCAGTTACAACGTAGCATTTAATTATAGATTTGTAAATCTAGTTATTTTTTATATCTAATATCTTTCTACGTTTGAGAAACATCCATAAACTGAAAAATATTCATCACATGTGGTGTGGTCTACTTATATCCATATAAGTAGTATATGGCGATGGTTAGACATAGAATGTATTTTGGCCGAAGACCAATAAGGAAAGAACTGAAATGAAGCGCAATTGGTAGGAAAATGCACAAACAATGAAATTAGAGAAGATGGATTGATATTTACAGAAGGAACAGGGAAGATTGAGACAATTGGTTGTTATTTTGTAAATTAACTGTTTGCTCTATGGTTATCAGAATTTAGTGAGAGCTTCAATACATTCGATTGTCGCCAACCGGTGTTCTGTTCACAACAGTAATAATCTTATGTGTATTTAACTGCCAAATATTGGTTTTTGTACTAATTAACCAGTGTGAGTAAAATCTCAATTCGTGGTTTAAATAGTTCGAGGATAACTCCTTTGTATGTCATACAGGATAATAAAAGTCTTCATCCTATATAACACTTCGTTCCCCTCAGGACCTCAAATATATCATCCGTGACACCCATAACTTTGGTTTTCATGCCTATACATTTTAAACAAATAGTCATTTAGAAGATATTTGTAATTTCTGACCTTCCCATCAGAATTATTGTGAATGGATTTAGATTGATTGCTTCATCAGAAAGTAAACAACTTTAGAATGTCTAGAAAAATTAGTACATATTTAAGGATTAATGGTATCATAAATTATATGTTAGATGTTGACTATCAGTGGAATCCATAAAGCAAGTTTCGTCCTATTTGACTGATTAGCTACAGGCACCTAAATCACTCACTGATGATGTTTGCAATGATAATCGACCCACGTACGCTCTTCATTTTAAACGTACTCAGTACAGCCATTAATTAGTTATTAATCGTAAATACTAACAGATTCTCTTTATTGATAGTCAACACTTGAATAAACTGGTCGCTGTTAACGTTATTCCAAACAGTCTATTATACTTAAAGGCTCTGGATCCTAACTCCTACAAAGTATGTTGTTTCATTCAGGATTCTTCAACTAAAATACTTATTTCTTAATAATGATCTCCTCCTCAAGATATAAACTTGACACATTTAGTCTTTGTATTATAAAAAAGTTATTCATTAGACTCTACTCTACCATGAAATTTAACAAATCTTAACAGATATTACATGTTCCTTCAATTAATTTCTGATTTAGAATTTTGAAAAAAAGAAGAAACTTCTTTTCCTCATCAGCAATCGTCACTTTTTTTCTCGCTCTATTAATCAATCAATATTATTCTTTAATAGTTTAGAAATTTATTTAAATCATAAATGTTGCGAGCTCATTCTTTTCTTTTATATTATTATTTCATTAAAAAAGAACAGATTCCAGTGGAGGAAGAAATCAGGAAGAGGTACTGGAAGTGGACAGGACATATATTGAAGAAAGCACCCAACTGCATCACAAGGCAAACCCTCATATGGAATCCTCAATGCCAAAGGAGAAGAGGAAGACGAAAGAACACATTACGTCGAGAAATGGAAGCAGACATGAGAAGAATGAACAAAAGTTGGATAGAACCAGAAAGAAAGGCCGAGGACAGTGTGGGTTGGAGAATGCTTGGTCGGCGGCCTATACTCCATTGAGGGTAATAGGCCTAAGTAAGTAAGTAATGATTTCATTTAATAAGTTTATTGTTATGTTCTGTCTAATTCATTCCATTTGTCAGTAATAAAACGGATAATTATATAGGTAAACAGTAAATAATTGTATAAAAGAATACATATATATGTAAATATAGTTTAATAAAATTAATTATAGTTGTACTACTACTACTACTTATAATACTACTGATATTCAAAACAAAAGAGAATTTTATGTCTAGTAGAGTATAATTATAAAAAAATTATATAAAGTTAAATGAACAACACATAAATTGTCTTAGAATTCTTTCTTCTTACTCACATCCATCTGTGTAAATTTATGCATTTTAAATTCATTTAGTATTGTTTGTTTGAATCTTCCCATTGATGTTTAGGACTGAAACTGGTCAGTCTCTAATTAAGCCTATATCAAGGCAATACGCACAGTATGCACATATGCCAATTAGAGACTGACCAGTTGCAGTCCTAAACATCAATGGGAAGATTTAAACAAACAATACTAAGTGAATTTAAACTTCACCCCATTGCATAAGCAAGTGGCTATCAGGACTCAGTAGCTGAGTGGATAACGTGATGCCGTCTGAAGCGAAAGGTACTGGGTCCGAGTCGCAGAGTGAACATCAACTCTGAGATGCAGATACATCCAACTGACGAGTCCCAAATAGAACGAAACGCGCATCAAACTGTATTCCACTGCTAGCCACTATCCATTTTTGCTTATTATGCATTTTAGTTTATAATTGAACGCTTCTATCTTGAAAACAGTGTCATAATAAATCTTAAGTCTAAGTAAAACTAATTGCAATAGTTGAATTTATGAGTCAATTTAAGCTAGATCACCATGGATGGCTGTTTCATTCTAGTATGAGAATCCTCAACAGTGAGCATCAACGATCTCACATCATAGGGACTCGAAATCAAGACCTTCTATCTGGCACGTGAACGCTTAGCATGTAGACCACTTAGGCGGAGTCAGACAGATGGATTTTCTGAAGTTCTGATGAGAAGTCGTGATCAGTGGAGTCCGATCTGTGTCGGATGTGAGACAGCTACTCACTGAATACAATGGATGAAGGGTTGAGTAGCATCATGGATTGATTGAAGTTAGACATAAACACAGTTGGATGCCGGCACAATGGTCAAGAAGCTAATTGTTTATGTGAGAGAGTGAAAGTTCTGGTTTTGAGTCCCTTTGGTATGGGATCGTGGATGGTTACTGCTGATGAAGAGTTTTATACTAGAACGAAACGACAGTCTAGTGGTTCTAGGTTATCCATAGTGATTTGACTTAGATAGACTCATGAATTCAAGTATTAAAATTACTACGATCTCCACAAACCCCCATTCTGAAGATGAATTGTCATTTTCTTTGGTGGAATTGATAATAAAGGTAATTGCAATCGAAGTATCCATTATCTAGTGAATTTCAGGTTTGTATGGACAACCACCTAATATCTCAACACACTGAACACAATGTTGAGTCAACTTAATCACTGACCACACCTTAACTTTCTAAATAAACCTTCGATCAGCACCAAAAGGGACGAAGTAAACATGATAATAGTCATTACTCAGTGATATGCTGATATTAATAAGTGTATCGATAAGCGGTTCGTATAGCAAATACTCTACATATTAGACATTAATTATACAAAATCTACCGGGAAATGTCAAACTAAATTGTGCAACTCACGAAATCTAAATTAAAACGGAACTTACCGTCTGAACAACAATACTGACAATGTTAAATCATCAAACAAACAAAAAAAACGAACATACATCTTACATTAACCATGGCTTAATAATTTGTAATACTACTTACTACTTATTTATTATTACAATCCCTCCCCTATACTTGATTGTTTACTCAACCATGGACGTTTACAGAGTAATTGTTGAAACTGTTCAAAAGTAAATTCCTAATTATTACTTGAGACTCCCCAGCAGTGCGCATCCACGATCTCGCACTCGCGAAACACGAACCCAAGACCTACCGGTCTCGCGCCAGATCACTTAACCCATAGACCACTTAGCCGGCATCCAACAGTGTTAATGTCTAACTTCACCCAATCCACGATGTTTTTAAGCAACCGTTCATCAATTGTCTTCAGTGAGTTAATATCTCAAAACAGACGTGGTTTGAACTCCACTGGTCACTGCTTCTCACTAGAACTCCAGGACATGTATCTTGAAGTCAGTCACTAGTGAGCATATGATTATAGATCAGAAGAGGTTTTGTGGAGAATTTAGTATTTTCATTATTATTATTTAATAAAATTTCATTGAAGGAAGAAAGAATTCTTTCTTACTTTTTCTTTTAAAGTAATTAAATCATTTATTTACTTTGAACATCAAGAAAACATCGCTTCAGGTAAAAAATAATAATATATATTAGATTAGTATATAATATGAATCTAGAAGACGGGGGGAATATCACCATGAAGAGGAATAGGAGTCTTCTTTCATGAAAGATATTGATAGTAAAACATCTGATCTATTTTTAATGATCAAAAAGTATATCCTACTTTGTTTTATGGATCCACTGTAGAACTCATTACAGCTTAGTTTTGACATGTAATTCGCCCAATTCATTACAAATGAAGAGGTTTCGTGGAGACTATTTCAGTTTGCAGGTAATATTCACCAAAAATTGATTTCGGTTAGCGTACCATTAAAAATCAGGGGGTGTCCACCCAAGGACGCTAACCCTGTGATTTTGACGGTTAAAGGGCTCTCAGTGAGGCTTAAAGATTTTGTGTTCGATTTTAAATGGGGTATTGGATCTGTGATCATAGATATCTTATACTTCCTTGTTTTCAATGGTACTCAGACTAATATTAACAGTTCTATAATACCACCTATAAATTAATTCTACTTTAAGAATTCAACAGCGTTACTCTTAACATATAGCTTATCTAAGGAATATGCAACGTATGTACTGAAGACTAGTCACATAATAAACAGTAGGGGATAGTTTAATAAAGACTACCACATAAACAGTAAATCTCTATATAGTATCATTAGTAAACTTTAGATACTTCAGAGTATCTATTTATTCCTTAGCCAACTAATAGATAATATCATGATTTTTATTAGTTCAAAATGAAATTATAACTGACTTGCAACATAATACAGTAACTATGTCGTGCATCTACAGTCGATTACCACGACTGACATTTTCAGTTATACTCAACTTGCTATGAAGCACCAAATCTGTGTCACAGCAAACTACGATAATCAGTTTTGTTCAGTAAGTTATGAAATCTTTCAAATATTCACTGAGATCAATTTATGAACAATTCGCTTGGTATTGTTTGTTTGAATCTTCCCACTGATGTTCAGGACCGCAATTGATCAGTCTCTTATTGTCATATGTGCATGCTGTGCGTATTACCTCGATATAGTCTTAATTCACAAGCATTATAAACAAAGATGGATAGTGGCTAGCAGTGGAATCCAGTTTGACGCGCGTTTCGTCTTATTCGGGAGCTCGTCAGCTGGATGTACCTGCATCTCAGAGTTGATATTCACTCTGGGACGAGCCCCAAATAAGACGAAACGCGCTTTCTGGATTCCACTGTTAGCCACTATCCATGTTTGCTTATAATTTATGAACAGTTTGGAAACAGCTTTTATTTCACAAACTGATATCATTTGATTAATTAATGAAATTATAAACCATTGGAAAATTTAGTGATTGATACCTTATTAGTGCAGTTGACAATCCTACACAAGATAGAACTTGAGACTTCTATTTCTCATAACAGATATAATACTGTTAAATCTCAACTACATAAAGTAAAGTTGATTCCATATTTGAGACTAAATTCAAAGAGATTGGGTTCGATAGTATTCAGGATCATCGGCAATGAACTCTTGAGAAATCTGAATATGGTGCTTCAGTGCTTCATAGCTTTATAAGGATTCATTTCAAATTTATTAGAAATATCCTTGATTGTAAAACATGAAATCAGATCATTACAATTACCCTTGAACAATGTTTATTATTTTTATTCCATCTGGAAATAATGAAATTCTCACCCATTTATTGAGTATGATTATAGATTAACAGAAGCTTCAACTGGATTATGAATAGATAAATATGTGGATAAATAGACATCTTTGGCGACCTGCTTGTTCCTCCTTACCATCTAGGCATTTAAGCAACTTATCCGTTTCCTTGTTTGTTTTAATGCACCATTATGTCAATTCATTGCATAACCTATTCAGATGCGTCTCTAAAAAGTGTACAACCTTCTATTGTCCAAGTTACAAAAAAGATCAATCAGATATATCGTAGTTGCTGGCAATATGCAGCGAAAAGAATGTACAGTATTTAGATGCTGATTGACTGGATGGCTAACTTCTGACTGGAGATCACTCACTATTTATCGTCAGGATCCACCAAGAGATAAAAAACGGGAACTTGTTGAAATACTTTGTATTGCGAATACTGTATTTTACCAAAAATATACTATTAAATAAACCCAATAATAATGATCATAATAATAATAAGAAGAAATAGATATGCAAATGTAGACCAAAGTCACAGTAACCAGTTTTAGTAATAAAAAAAAACTGTTGTATAGTTTTATTATTAATTATATTTGTTTAGTAATAGTTTACTTCATTTGAATGTTTGTTTCACTAATCCTTTCTACATAGTGTCACACACATACACACGAACATACATATACATACTCACTTGTATCTAACCCTTTTGTTTCTATCTCTTTCTTTATCACTCACTTTTAGCTATAAATTTATTTCTGTTCACTTTTGTCTTCATAATACATTACATTTTAATATAGGACAGTTCCAAAAAGAAAACACTCTTGAATAGGAGATAGAGGAGAGAATTTTTCAGGTATAATAATTTATTAGTAGTATCAGTGTTCAATAATAATGACTGTTATTATTCTCAATAATGTATAGTATTCAGTTTTGTTTAACATTCAACTGGGTTACTATGTATACAAACATACGTTCATCCACGTGTGTGTATAAATGTAGAATGTAATAATTTACTCAAGGTAACAATTGAATCGAATTATGTCATTAATAATTTGGTAATGACATAAAAATGATCAATGTTACAATGTTACGAATATCTGTTATTCTTTTTTCCCCTGTTATCATTAATATATAACACCCCTAGGTGTGTTTTTTTTATTTATTTAAATAAACCATTTCTAAAAAGGGATATTGTAGTTTTGGCACGTGTATTTATGTATGGGAGAGCGTGTGTGTGTATGTGTGTGTATGTGTGTGTGTGTAGAAACTAAATATTGAGTGTGAATAAGAATAATATCAGAAACGACCAAAAAGGAAGAAGAAAAATACATCCATAATAAATAAATTAAATATACAACTCTACTAAATAATCTAATCACATTTTTATTACATTTCATACTACTGACAATCATTCATAATAGTAGTATATTTAATGTCAATAAAAAAACTAAGATAGTCATACCATTACTTCCCAAAAAATGACAGATTTACCAAGGTAACAGTTTAAGAATGAAAGTTTTAATGTAATTTATATTGATATATTATGTCCACTTCATTAAAAAAACATTACTGATTCAACTTTGCATGACAGAATACATCATACAAACAAATTCAAGTATTCAATTAATTAGTTTGTTTTAATTAATCAACTCATTATAAATGATAACACATAAATTTATACATCAAATAAAAAGAAAAGAAATGGAAAAAGAAAAAAGGAAAAGAGAAAAGAAAAAGAAAGAAAAGAAAAAAGAGAAAATTAATGTTTATTTAATTAAATGTATATTCTATTGAATAAAATGGTTATTGGAGAAAGGATACAAACAAACAAACAAATTAGGCAAACTTCTCAATAAATAGAATAAGAGATGAGTAGAACATAGAAGGTAAGTGAAATGTAGATGAGAACAAGTGTAACTGGATTATAAAAAGGGGGAGAATAGTAGGAAGAAGGGAGAACAACTAATTGTTAATAAATAATTCTAAATCAAATTTAATTAAAAGAATTATGCATAAATATGTTGCTATCAATCAAATGTAAACTAGGTACATGTGTGTATGTGTGTATATGTGTGCATGTGTGTATGTGTGTGTGTGCGTGTTAATAAAAGTAAACGATGAGAAGTTACTAATATAACTACTCTAAAGTAATATCATTATCATTATTATTCATTTTGATGATGGGAACGGTGATGATGATGATGGATATGATTGTTTTTTTTTCTGTCAAAATTGAATAAGAGATGAGATGGAAAACGGTTTTTTGGTGTGTGTGTGTGGAGGGAGGTATGGTTGTTTTTATGAGTATTTTTATTCAGTGATAAAGTTCTGTCCAAAAAAAATTAATCATTTTTGATTTTTATTTAATTATTATACATTTTAAGAAATTAATAGAAAGAAACGTTTTAAATAAAAGTGATAAAATTCTATCAGGTAGATAATAATGAAATATTTGAAGTTAGATGATTATAATCATCAGAAAGAGTTTTGTGGATATTATAGTAATTTCAATAGTTAAGATCATGAGTTAATTGAAGTCAGATCACCATGGAAGACCTGGAAGCACTGGACGGTCGATTCTTCTTATTGTGAGACTCCTTAGTAGTGCGTATATACGATCCCGCCTCTCGAGATTCGAACTCAGGACCTATCAGTCTCACGTGCGGGCGCTCTACCTCTAGACCACTGACGCGACCGGTATCCAACGGTGTTAATGTCTAACTTCAACTAAACCACGAAACTGAGCAACAATTCACCAATATCTTCAGTGGGTTACTATCTCACAATAGATCTGGTTGAACTCCACTGGTCACAGCTTCTAACTAGAACTCCAGGAAATACCTCATGGAGTCAGTCACTAGTGAGCATATGTTGAATAATATCATCAGAAGGAATTTTGTGGATATTATAGTAATTTTGATAGTTGAGATCATGAATCAATTAAAGCTAGACTAACATGGAAAACCTGGAAGTTGAAGTTAGACATTAACATTGTTGAATGCCGGCTCAATGGTTCTAGAGGTCAGGCGCTCGCGCGCGAATAGGTCAACATCAGTAAACCGAATAAGTATTTTTTTTTTAAAAAGCAAATCTCTGATTTATTCATAGTAATTAAAAATCAGCTCAAACCAATGGTTGGAGACTCTGGGTGACATGGCTCAGAATGAATCACAATGGTGTAGGTGTATACACTCTTTATCTTCCCTTAAACCATGAGATTAAAATGACTTTATATCTTTCTTTCTACTAACTAAATCTTTCTTCTTGTATCATATCCTTATACGCATTCTTTCTTTTATATATTAATGCCAATGAAGTAACTTTTTCTATGAATTGAGTGCTCATCTTGTTGTGCTAATGAGGTGTGGCAACTTGGATCGATGCATATGTGTGCCTGGTACTTTTTTGTAGCTGAATGACTCAAATATACATGGAAATTATGAAATGTGAATTATTGCTCTAATGAGCTTGGATATATCATCTTTCTACGCTATGAAAACTCATCACGCTGGATAATAAGTTAATATTACCAGGGTAAGTTTTGAGGTGAGAACAAACTGATTTTGAATACATAAAGGGGGTTTGAATTTTCGTGTAGCTTAGGCTTTAATAAACCTTAGTATATGCCCTTGAACACATTTGTATAGCACCACAAAAGCTAGAGTATATCCCGTCCCCCATCTACGAGTGTATAAAAACTAACTGAGTATAAAACGACATCATATGTTATCACTCATATTAGTTCATATCGTTAGCTACGAACACAATCTGGATTGAGTAAACGTTCAAATCCTGGTTTGAAGAACTCCAAAGAATCCCAGAGAATTTCTCCAAGCATGGTGCATGGGTCAATCTTCATTCAATAGATATATCTAAGTGAATACTTTCTATCAAACTATAGGGAAAAATTTAACCTATCATTTGGCAATAAGTCAACAGAGTAAACTAATTTAACACCTGTAAATTAATTAGATATTTCACTTTTTTACGAAGTAACCTTTATGATATCGTTTAAAATCATAAAGAAAGCTTTACAATTAAACCACACAAATTAAACAACACAAGTTAGACATTAATACCATTGGATGCCAACTCAGTAGTCTAGTGGTTAAGCGCTAGCGAGCGAAACTAATAGGTCCTGAGTTCAAATCTCCAGAGGCGGGCCCGTGGATGCACACTGCTGAGGAGTCCCACAATAGAACGAAACGGCCATCCGGTGCTTCCAGATTTCCCATGATGGTCTATCTTCAATTGACTAATAATTTCAACTATAAAAATAACTACTAAAATCCATTCATTTGAGTTATAAATCTTCTCTATCACTTAGACATAATTGAATTGGTCATATTTTTTTTTGTTTTTAATTTATCATTCATTATTATTTCCGATCTAGTATAAAGAGCAACAACCACAACAACAACACCCACGAACATTCTAAATAGAGGGTGAAAAGCTTTCATTCCTACAATTTTTTTCTTTTTTTACCGAAAAAAAACTAGATTATTGTAATGCTTATTAATAGTAATGATTTTATTATATAATAGTAATAATAATAATAATGATAATAATAATCCCTCCTATGTTTTAATCAAATTCACTTGAATGAACATTGAATATTAGCGACCACATGAAATGACAGGTAACCATTAAAAAAAATAAAAAAAGGTAAAAAATAAAAAAAAAAACTAATTTCCTCTTTAATATTGAAGTAATAAATAATTGGACCTATGAAATTTCTTTTTTTTTTTCATTATTTAACTATGATATTATCGGTTCTTGTGTTGTTTGTTGTTGATGCTGTTTTGTTTTGTTGTTTTTTTTATAGAAAAAAATTTGATTTAAATAGTGATAATGTGTATCCAAGTTATGTTGCTTCCTTTTGGTGATATTTAAAATGTCGAATGATGGTGATAAATAAGATTGATATTTAGAGTTGGAAATAAAAAACGACTGTATAAATTTACTTGGTATTGTTTGTTTTGAATCTTCTCATTGATGTTTAAGACTGCAATTGGTTATCAGGACTCAGTAGCTGAATGGATAACGTGATGATATTTGAAGCAAATGGTACTGGGTTCGAGTCTTAGAGTGAATATCAACTATGAGATACAGGTACATCCAACTGACGAGTCCCAAATAGGGTGAAACGCGCGTCAAACTGAATTTCACTGGCAGCCACTATTTATCTTTCCTTATAAAACAACTGTATATTATCTAGTGATCTGTTGAAACTGATAGGCCATCATTTTTACAATTATGAAGTTACTACTATTACTATTACTACTACGACTTCTATTCCTTCTCCTCCTCCTCCTCCTACTACTGCTATTACTACTACTACTGTTATGAACTAAGAAAGGGCCGTATGCCAATTTGTTATGATTTTATGTTCAGCTTTTTATCACGCGAATTATCCACCAATCGAAATACTACTTTTCCGAACTTAGCACTGTGTTAACCAATGACTTCGACCGGCATGTGTAGTCTAGCGCCCTTATTGGTCCCTTGTCCGCCTAGCCCTTCCAATTGAGTCCAAAGCATCAGTTGCAGCTTCTTCTCGGTTTATATCCTAGACGGACAGACCACATAACACCATAAAATAGAAATTAATATTTGTACAAGATCAAGCCAAATGTGGCTGTAAACGTGGGAAACAGTAATCAATAAACTGAGTATAATTTAGGAACAATAATTCGTACAATAATAATTTATAGGTCGAAATAAAGCTTATAATAATATGAATATAGATATACACAATCTAGTTACTCAATAGTTAAACCAAAAGAATATATATAGAATAATAGTCCATTCATAGGTTCCGGAATTTACCCAGACTTAAGTCTTAGCTAGGATATAACAACTACTACTACTCACTCTGCTTCTATTACTACTACTGTAGTGTGTGCTAGTGATATCGAACGATATAAGTAGTATGTATCATCAATCGAAAATGAAATGCTTGAAGGCAGAAGGTAAAGAAGATCAAAGAAAAGAGAACGACAACAGAGAATCATTATTGTGGAAGAGAAGAAACAATGAAGTCTCAGATAATTGATTGACATTTTGCAAATGAAGTATTCACTATATTGTTTTCAGATTTTACTAAGTTGTTCTGTAATTTCGTATACATATACATTCGATTGTCTTCGCTTGTGTTCTTGTTCACTACACTACTAATACTACTACTACAATGGTTATTGTTTTAGATTTGTTTTAATTAACTAAATATATCTGTCAAACCCATGTGCTTTCATATAATATCTACAACTGAACACAAATTTAGTGAGTGAGAAACTTAAGAAACATCAATACAGTGGGTTTCGTCTCTTCTTTCGTTTCATCTGCACTTGGGGAAACGAGAGACAACTACCATAGAATACAAACATCAGAATATATTTGACACTGAAAAGGGTTATTATGGATGGTAAAGCTGATATAAAACATTTACGGATAACTATAGATGGCAGGTGATCACACTAAAAGTGTTTCATATGCATTTTTTGAATATTCACAAGATAAATCCCTGTAAAACAAAGATTTTATAGCGATTCTTTCATATCTTTTGTCGGAAGTTTTTTACCATAATCAAATATATTATGTTGAATAAAGTAAGATTATTATTGTGCTGTCATTATTGTTCATCTCTACACAACAAATTCTTTAACTATGAGAAAAAACTTGACAGAGTAGATAGAAGAACCTTATGGAAACTTCTTCGACACTATGATATTCCTGAGAGGATCATCAACATCATATGAGATTCGTTCAATGGACTACAGGATTAAGATTATTAAGATCTCCACATCTCAGGGGAAGCACCAAATAAAATGGACAGCTTGCATGCGGCCAGACGATTTGGACTTCACAGATCACCTAGATCTTCTATCTCATACACACCAACAAATGCAGGCCAAGACAAATAGTGTAGTAGCAGCCTCTACTTCTGCAGCAGTAGGTTTCAAAATACACATGGGGAAAAGAAAGATCTTGAAATACAGCACAGGCAACACCAACCTAATCATACTTCATGGAGAAGCTCTGAAAGAGGTGGAAAATTTCACATATCTGTGCAGCATCCTTGATAAACAAAGAGGATCTGATGTAGATGTGAAGGCCTAAATTGAGAAAACAAAGATAAGCATTTCTACAATTGAAAAACACCTGGGACCCAGAACAACTGTCTTTATCTGATACAAAAGTCTCAATTTTCAATATAAACGCCAAAACGGTTCTACTACACGGAGCTGAAACTTGGGAAACTACAGCAACCATCATCAAAAAAAGTACAGGTATTTACATGAAGCTGTCAAAGCAAAATACTCCATTTCCGTTGATCAGACATCATCATTGATGACCTACTCTTACGAAGAGCAAACCAACTTTCCGCTAAAATAAAAATTAGTAAATGACTCTGGAGGTGAATAAGACACACATTACGAAAATCATCAAGTTGCATCACGAAGCAAGACTTAACTGGGAATCCTCAAGGTGAAAGCAAAATAAGGAAACCAAAAAACACATTGCACTGGGAATTAAAGACAGACATCAAAAGAATGAATAGCACTTCTCAAGAACTGGAAATGAGTCATGAGGATATAGTAGTTTGGGTATTCTGGTCGGTCGTCTATGTTCTACAAGACGTGACAGGCTCAAATAAATAATTATTAATCTGCAAGTGGCTGTTGACTATGGCATACTGTTTAGTCATAAAAGCTGAGCAAATTCTGTCTGACAAACATCCATCGCGTAATGAATAACTAACTCTTTCAATCACTCACCATGATATCAAACGAAGCCATTTCAAATATCTAGTAGAAATTTAGATTTCCTATAGTTGGAAATACTTAATATCAACGAGTACCAATTAACAAGAAACTTGTGTTTAAAGCTTTCTCTAAACTGTTCTCAACCATTTAATATCGAATTTTCAAGTATAAGAAACTAATAAGTTTATTATAAATACTTTCTAATAATTCAAATACTGAATGTAGTAATAATAAGAAAAACCTGAAGAAATTTATTTCTTAAATGATACAACTTATCAAGTACAAAATAGCGTAGAGTAATTGAATTCAAGTCATATGTTATGTTCGAGGACTAGTGATACTATCCTGAAGGTTAAACACAAATAAATGAAGCAGGACTTGAAACCACCATCCAGCCGCTGATAGTCGAATGCCTAAACAATTAGCAAGCTACTGTTTAGAAATCACAGTTGTACAAATATAAAATAAATCAAGTGGAATCATAGGAAGAGAATTAGGAATAATAGGATTTAAATAAACAGATTACAAGTTGCAGTGTGGATGCGCACTGCTGATGAATCCCAAAATAGGACGAAACGGCCTTCCAGTGCTTCCAGGTATTCCATGATGGTCTAGCTTCAATTGACTCATGATCTAAGCTATCAAAATTACTATAATATCCACAAAATCCCTTCTAATAATATTATTCAACGTATGCTCACTAGTGACTGACTCCATGAGGTATTTCCTGGAATTCTAGTGGGAAGCAGTGACCAGTGAAGTTCAACCAGATCTGTTATGAGATAGTAACTCACTAAAGACATTGGTGGATATGTCGCTCAATTACATGGATCGGTTGAAATTATATATTATCTATATACCAAATAACTTTCCAAGTATCCAGAAATGAACTTTTATTAAAATTTAAATTTATTTATCTATCCTTTACAGGAAATGTAATTTGTCTTTATTATCACTTGTGTTTAGTTCGATCATATACATATATATATTCTATTCTTCCTTTTCTCACAATGAATTACACTTCAAATGTACACGTTTATGATATATACAAAGAAAACTTGTAAACAAAACAACTTGACAAACAAACAATCAGTCAGTCAGTCAGTAAATAAATAATGAAACAAGATACTAGTCATTAAAGATGTGAATGAACAACAACAACAACAACAACAACAACAAAGTATTGAAGAATCATGCAAACCCATAAATATAGATAGATATATATACATACATACATACTTTTATGTATAAACAGAAAGAAATTACATGAATTCCTCCTCTCTCATTCTGTCGAATAGTGTCGACAACAATGTAATCGTTTTTGTTTCTATATTTTTTAATTCGAATAGAAAAAAAAACAAAAAAATTTCCTGTTCTCATAAAATTTGTTCCTTTTTTTACTGTATTATATTGTTAAATTCAAACACTTGAATCCTTAGTCAACTTCAACTACCTATATTGTTATTTTTATTAAAAAATAATAAAACGAAGAGGGAGGGGGACAGAGGGGGGGAGTGTGGAAAGAGACAAACATGATAGTTTGTATTTAGTCTGACGGAAATGGGTGTACATAATATCTCCTTTTTTTTAAAATATATATTATAGGGGAAAAAACAAAAAAATTTCGTACCTATCATAAAACGTCTCTCTCTCTCTGTGTGTCTATACTTGTCTCTTTGTATCTAACCTCCATATATTGATGTGATTTTACAAATATTAACCGGATTTTCGTGTGAAGTAAACGAACTTCATTATATGTATGTAGGAGATAAAGAAGACAATGTATTATGAAGGATAGAAAAGGATGGTCTTTTGATGAATGAATTTTTAACCAACAATATATATATTGTTATTTAACTTCAAATTGTTTTTTTTTGGTTTTACAGTAAGTCACAACGTAGAACTTCGTACGTACGTACGTACATCAGTTCGAGTTACCATACCACATTAGCACAGAGATGCAGTTGTCGATTCAAATCCCATTGTGGTAGAAGTAATAAGAGTATAAGCATTATGTGAAAGATTAGGGTTTGAAGATGTTATTGAAGGAGTATAGTACAGTGAAATAAATTTGGAAAGAGAAAAAAGATAGGAACATGAGGAATTCAGAAGATTAGAATTTCGTAGAACTCAAAGAGTGGATGCACCTGCGCCATTGCAAACGATTTTGAGCCATGTCATTCAAAGTCTTTAACCATCGATTGCTATCATCTCGCGAATCCCAACCGGGTAGTCTACACCTACCAACATGGCTCAGTCCACTTGTCAGTGACTTCATGGATTTGTGCCATGTTTTGCTCTGGCCGCCCCTACCTTTCTTCCAATCTACCACTACACAATAAAACACCGCTCATCGGGACAGTCGGTGGTTGGGCATAAGTAACACGTGTCCCAGCGCTTGTTTGGTTTTACAGGTTTTTCATTAGAATTTCTTTAAAATGAATCTTAATCTTAGTTTTTACTGAACGAAAAGTTTAATTTAGAACCAAGATGGTTTTAGTTCAGAAAATGTTTAAATAAGTACTGCTCAGCATACACAAAGGAAGAAGCAAGATCCTCAAATACAGCACAGAGAGGTCCAAACTAATCACACTTGATGGGGAAGCTATGGAAAATGTGGAATCTTTCACGTACCTGGTAAGCATTATTGATTAACAAAGAAGATCTGATGCAGATGTAAAGTTGAGAATTGAAAAAGCAAGGACAGGATTCCTACAGTTGAAGAACATATGGAAATCAAAACAACTGTCTGTCAGCCGACACCAAAGTCTGAATCTTCAATACGAATGTAAAGACAGTCCTACTATATGGAGCTGAGACATAGAGAACTACCACAACCATCATCAAGAAGGTACAAGTATTTATAAACAGTTGTCTATGAAAGATACTCAATATCAGTTGACCACATACCATCAACAACAACACACTGTGTGAGAGAACAAACCAGCTTCCATTTGTAGAGGGAATTGGGAAAAGACGATGGAGGTGCATACGACATACATTGTGGAAATCACCAAACTGCATCATGAGGCAAGCGCTTACTTGGAATGACGAAGGGAAAGGAAAAAGTGAAAGGCTGAAGAGCATACTACGTAGAGAATCGGGAGCAGACATGAAAATAATGGATAGCAAGTGGAAAGGATTGCCCAGGACAGGGTTCGGTGGAGTGCTGCTTGGTGGACTATGCTCTTCGACGAGGGGTAACAGGCGTACATAAGGTAAGAGATTTTTTATCAACTTTTAATATATTTGTCAATGATGCAACTATTTTCTATTTTATTATAGATTACTATGTGTAGAATTATTCATCAAATATTTTTCTACAGCTTTAGTAAATATCGTCGAAAATCAAATTTTGTTTTCGCTGAACTGTTTTTTTTTGTTGAATGATGCAATGGGCTTTTTTCGTTATTTTAATTCAACTCGTTAAATGAGAATCAAGTATTTAGAAAACACTAATACAAAAAGAGAACACGTATTAGTAGGCTATGTCAATCAATTGTCTTGTAAATGAATGAAAACTATACTAATTACACAACAGTATGTACATACATCACTCCTTCTTTACAATCAATATATTAGTAAACACTATCATATTGATAAAGTCCTTTAGTGCTAACTGAATTCTATCGATTAAGTCGTAATGTGGCAACTAGTTGAAGGAAATCAACATCACACGCACTATGCTGATATGTAAAGTGGTGCTTGGAGGTGGTCGACAGGGAACCCTGGATCTAAGACCCGATCAGCTCTAAGAAGAACTTGACATACATGACATTGATCACTGCCTAGTGGTCAATCAACTATAAATACATCGCATTCTTATAGAATGTCAGTTGCGTCCTGAATAGTTCAGTGGTGACGTATCACGCTATGAAGCTAGATGACACGAGATCGAATCCGTCAGATTGCATCATTTCTTTCAAGGTCAAAAGTAAACCTTGTTGACGAGTATTAAAAAGCACAAAACCTAGGTTCAGAGATTCCAATGAACTACCCTTCAAATACCAAACACCACAATACTTCCCTTAATGTAAGAGAAGCAAACGTAAATGCAATTATAAATGCTTGTATATTCAAATGTAAATAAATAATCACAATATTAATATTCATCAATAATAACAATTCAAAATGTAATCAGAGAATAACTCGAAGTTATTAAAGAAGAAACAAAAAGAAAAAAAAGTAGAGAGAGATAGAGAGAAAATAAACTTCGAAAATACAAACATCTCTCTTCATGGTTTATAATTATGCTGAATCTTTTCCAAAAGTTTAGATTTCCATAATTCTTCTGGTATTTGTGTAGCCCATGTAGGATATTGAGAGATGGGTAAATGAAAATTGGACATGTACATTTTAATTTTATCAGCTTCGTCTAGAAAATACCGTTTTTTTCAAACAAAAAAAAGAAACAACAGCTTATATTCAAATGAAATATACCGTACGTAAGAAATAATTAATAAGGTGGAACATATTGATAATTTTCATAGTTGAAATCATGAGTTAATTGAAGCTAGACCACCATGGAAAACCTGGAAGCATTGGATGGCCGTTTCGTCCTATTATGGGACTCCTCAGCAGTGCACATCCACGATCCCTCACTCGCAAAATTCGAACCCAGGTTGCAGTTAGACATTAACACCGTTGGATGCCGGATCAGTGGTCTATCGGTTAAGTGCTCTGGCGCGAGACTGTTCGGTCCTGGGTTCGAATCTCGCGAGTGCAGGATCGTGGATGCGCACTGCTGAGGAGTCGCATAATAGGACGAAACAGGTGTCCATTGCTCCCAGGTTTTCCATGGTGATCTTGCTTCAATTGACTCATGATTTCAATTATGAAAATACTGAAATCTCCACAAAACCCCTTCTGATATTGATAGTCGATACGTTTATACTCATCTCTTTTTTTAAAAAAGATAAACAATTAAAATGTTTTGATGACAACATACTCACTAGTAAAATATATTGAAAATTAATAAGGATAATAGTGTTTTGTGACTTAGTCTATATTACATTATACCATATACTTCAGAGTTATGTCCTTGGAAAACATGTCCCGGAGCGATAGTATACTTACGTCACCTATGGTGAAGAAGAGATATTCGTCTATCGATTAAGGGATGAGTATACTGTGCAACAGTTTGTTTTGTTTTACTTTAAGGCTGTGAAACGTGGCCGTTAAGGATAGAGGATACTCGTAAGTTACTAGTATTTGACCACTGATGTCTTAGAAATATTGCTTGCATCTACTGGGATCACCGGGTAAGTAATAGTGAAGTTAGTCACAGTGTATTAGGGAATGGTGGTAAATCAGTTGATGAGGTTGTGAATCTTCATCGACTGAGATGGTTAGATCACATACTATGCATGCCCAACCACCGATTACCACGGCGCGCAATGCTCATTAGTACAGGAGACGGATGAAAGAAAGTGAGGGGTGGCCAAACCAAAACATGGTATCAGTCCTAGAAGTCACTGACTTCTGGTCTTAGCCATGTTGGTAGATGTAGACTACTTGGTTGGGGTCTGTGCTACTATCTTAACCAATGTTTGGAAACTCTGGGTGACATGGCTCAAGACCGATCACAAAAGTGTAGGTGTATACACTTTCTATCTTCCTTTAAACCGTGAGGTTAAAATCACTCAGTACATTCTTTCTATGAACTAATTCTTTCTCCCGGCATCATATTCTTATATGTAATCTTTCTTTTATATATTACTACCATTGAAATAACTACTTCTATTCATCTTGTTGTGCTAATGAGGTATGGTAACCTGGGTCGATGAATATATGTGCCTAGTGATACGTTGTAGCTGGCTGACTGAGCGATAGTTCCAAGTTGAGTGTACACAAACCCGTACTTCATAAATGACATAAATTAACATTATTTTATTAAAAAGGAAGAACAAAACCTGTTGTAGAGGTTACTTCTAGTACAAAAAAATTAGAAGTGAAACATCAATGTTAAATTGTCATATATAATCGTAGTTCAACCAGGAAAGGAAGGAGCGATTTAATTACCAAAGATAAATGTCAGTGTTAATACGATGATTCACTAAGAAAATTATTCACTCATAAATTTGGTTATGTATCGTAACTCACAGCGATCAACTCGAACAGACTTTAAAATTGAACCAATAAATAAAAAACAAACACGCAATCTAAGTGTAACTCTATAGCAAGTAGACATAAAAAGCAAAATTGATTGCATTGCGGACTAGTTAATGAAATTCTGTAGAGATCGGCTTAATTTTTAAACTCTATTCGTGACAGGTTGAGATCCGTTGGAGTTGCCCCATTTGTGATTGACTTTAGGACGTTCCTGAAGCAATAGTGATAATTTGAGACCAGCGAGGTCAGACATGTGGGGACTAAAACGATTATCACCAATAACACTGAATAAACGTTGAGATATATCACAAGCTGACTGAAACTGGAAATGTACCATTGACTAAGTGATTCTAATAGCTAAGTTTTTGTCATGCGATACAAAGGTTTTGGGTTCGATTCCTAGTGTGGTTGTGAATACTCACTGTTGAATAGTTTCATAATGGTACCACTTACCATCGAGACCTCCCAAAGACGAATATAGTCTACAAATTGTAGATTGTTTAAGGTGAAGTCACTTACAAGAACGAACAAACAATATCATTTGAAGGTACCACTGGAAAATTCGTTCTATCATTCTGATTTGCACACCTGACAACAATACATATTCATATCCTAATCATCAGTATGAGACTGTTGTAGAATTATCAAACTAATAACGACACAATTCTTTTAGAAGTATGCTCTGCTTTTCAATTATTCTCTACATTTGATTATTTTTAATAAAACCTAATTTGTGAAAATTTAAAATTAATACTGACAAGATATAAGTACCACATGAAACATCTCATTAAACAGTTGTAGAAATATTAGGAATAACAGGAAGATATGGTACGTCCAACAGTTATCCATCAATCAAAACATTACAAAATCATTAATTATTCCTCATATAGAAATAAAACTCAATAATATAATTGAAATCATGAGTCAATTGAAGCAAGATCACCATGGAAAACCTGGGAGCAATGGACACCCGTTTCGTCCTATTATGCGACTCTTCAACAGTGCGCATCCACGATCCCGCACTCGCGAGACTTGAACCCAGGACTTATCAGTCTCGCGCCAGAGCACTTAACCGATAGACCACTGAT
>NC_031495.1:46041261-46077539 GCF_000237925.1 Schistosoma mansoni | reverse complement strand
AGTTCCACAATAGAACGAATCGGCCGTCCAGTGCTTCCAGGTTTTTCATGGTGGTCTAGCTTCAATTGACTAATGATTTCAACTATGAAAATACTGAAATCTCCACAAAACCTCTTCTGATCAATAATATAAGTCAGTAAAAAACGCCCCCAAATGTCCTGGTACGGCCGAGAGTGGGGAGAGTCCGCTCTCCCTCTCCAAATGCTCTCACATGGCCACGCGAATATATAGCCTCTGTCAGGGAAGTCCTACTCACTGCCTTCTCGTGGTGGGGGTGTTGCTTACGAAAGTGAGAGAACGAAAAGCGAATGTCCGGCGCTATAACCGGGTTGGTGGTCGTGGAGGGTCCACCTAGGGGAGTTGGAAAACCCTGATTCCAAACCAATGGTGCACATGGGCTCCAGTATCCTGATAGAACGAATGGCGTATGAACCTATTGTTGGTCACCGGCTACCATGGGACTGCATCTCCTCACGATGCTTCACTGACTTGTGGATCAGACCTCTAGTTCAAAGGCTCGGGGTGTGTCCCCCTAAGAAAACCACCTGCTTCAGTCTGGACACCTGGGCAGTATCTCAGCTCTCACACAAATCAAATGAGATTTGTGAGGCGCATATTTATCTGGTGCTTTTTGTACCAATATTTATGTGTTTAAATAAAATAAAAAACGGTTAGGTTTTTGTATTACAAGTTCAGTTTAAGTTAATTAATTTAGAATTACAGATACGTAAATATAAACATTTATGTGGGTAAAAAGAGATATCAACTCATAATTATTCGTAGTCAGCCAGTCATAAGCAACGTTGAATCTACCAAAGATAGATGTTCACCGGTTTAAGTTGACACAATTCACATCAGCACGGTTAGGTATAGTTATCAAGATAATTGCCAGAGTAGTAGAATTAGCAACATTATGGTAGTATATATTAGGTATAGATAATATGATTTGAGAACAGAAAATAAATATACAGGATAAAAAGTATCAGCATTTTAGAATAAAGAGTGAATGCATCTGAACCAATGATAACACCTAAAACATGATAATTACGAGGACCCCAACCGAGTAGTTTGAACCTACCTTTATGGTCCAGTCTGACAGTCAATTACTTAGTGGATTCAAGTCGAATCTCGCATTGAATGCCTCTAACTTTCTTCTAACCTACTCCTCTATACTGACCATCATTGCGCATCAAGGTAACCGGTGGTTGAAAATACTCAACACATGTTCTGACCACCTCAGCTGATAATGGTTTATAATTATTCTATGACTATAGATCTGATTATCAAGTTATTAAAATACACAACTAATTTACTTTAAATATCATACAGAACAATCATATCCAGACATTATTGGTATGATAATAGACTTATTGAATAAGAGTGGAAAACTAAAAAAACGAGATAAGAGAGGAACAGAGAGGAAGAGGATGGAATACAAAACAATAAAACAGAATGACGAAAATTAAACAACACTGATCACATTTATAACTTACCAGGAGTAATTGTAATTTGAGATGTGGATGCCGGTGTGTTCTGATTCCACAATTCTATATGAGATGAATCATCAATTGTATCAGTATACAAATTGGAAGCCTAAATATATACCGAAAAAATGAAGCAAAATAGAAAAGTATTGTGTTATTCAACTTCTAATTCGTTAACGAAAATACACTATATTGAATGTTTATCAAGAAATTGAATGATTAGCTGATCCATTCGCATTATATACTGTCAGCAAATAGAGTAACATTGAAAGCCAAAAAGCAATGAACTAGTCAATTAGTGATCTTTAATTAAATCAATTGCAGATCATTAATTCGATTCGGGGTCATACCCTTACAATCTATTCGGAACGAAATGATAATCAAGTTTTTGGAAGAAATTTGAGTGCTAACTGTTACTGATATATATAAACCAGCTAATCGGGTGAAAACAACCAAGAATGGTTAACCGAATTGAGAATATACGCACAAATCATTTACAACTATAGATACATGTCCCTCAGAAAATGAAGCCACATTTTAAACCGATAGTGTATGTTTGCTTTCTTCGGAAGTAAGTCCATAATCTTCACTAATACCATTTCATAATTAGCATCCTTTTTTTATCATTTCATCTACGTCGGATCGCCCAAGAGTATCAACAAATCACTGTATTTGAATTTCAGTGGTCGAATTTTCCAACTCATTTATACTATGCGTCGTTATCGAATTGAAATGTAGTTTTATGCATATTAGTTAGTAATATTAGCTGAAATATGATACAGAGTAATTGGGAATATATTTGTCTACTGTATTATTTATTATTAGTAACATGATAATTGAACGTCCAAGTAAAAATTGGTCATTTAAGATCACCCGTGGGCTTTATGAATTTTGGTTGATTACTGATAATTACAAAGAATACATAATCAACACTTATAATACATGCTGGAACATATCTGTTACTGTTTAATTCAATAAACAATAATAATGAGTGAAATTTTCAGATGGCTAGTCAGTGTGAAAAGGGAACAGGGAACTCTCATTAATGAATGGAATGCATTAAAATGTAATTAATTAATTGATAAGTATCGTTATAAATATTTCATTTATCTTGTCATCATATTGATTCGTGTAACCTGTTAACTGTGATACTTTAAACAAAACAAATGAAGTTTTAAAAAACAAAATCCTTTTTCATAGTTTAATTCTAGAATTTCCACTCGAACTATTTCTATTTAGAGCCTTTTTTCTACCGAAAATGTAAACAATACAAAGGCCTTAAGAATTTTCACCTCATTTTTTTTAAATTAGCCAATTACTGTTCACTCACATCTTGTGTTTCCGTCAGGTCTGTAATCTTTGAGTTGGATAATGAGTATGTGCAACAGAGTTTCATATCAGTGAAAAGAGCCATACAGTTAAGTATAGATAGTTGCTAGAGTCAACTAAAGAAAGTATTTATAACGAGACCCATAAGCTGCTTCGGTTTAGACACCTGGGCGGTAATTACAGCCCTCACACAAACCAAAAGATATATCTGGTTCTTCATTGTATCAATGTTTATGTGTTTAACTAAATAGGTTGGTTAGTTAAGCAAAATTTATCACTTGGAAAACATGGTAACTATTTTTACATTTTTCTACTTAAAACTTTTTACTGGTAATAAAAATATTTCTGTGTGGTGAAAATTGTCATCCAGACATTTAGTAACAAAAATAAAAGGAATAGACTGAAGAAATATTTCTTTTCGAATAGTTTTTTCATCTTGACTCTATAATAATACAGATGTTTAACAATAACAATAATAAAATATGCCAGTCATCTAGTGGGTAATGTATTAGATAATAACACAAATTTTAGTATCAGAAGGGGGTTTTGTAGAGATTTAATATTTTCATAGTTAAAAGTGTGAGTCAATTGAAGCTAGACCACCAGGGAAAACCTGAGAGCATTGGACGGCCGTTTCGTCCTATTGTGGGACTCCTCAGCAGTGCGCATCCACGACCTCGCCTCGCGTGACTCGAACCCAGGACCTACCAGTCTCGCGCCAGAGCACATAACCGACAGACCACTGAGCCAGCATCCGATGGTGTTTATGTCTAACTCCAACACTAAGATTTGTGTTATTATCTTTATTATTGTTAATGGAAATTATTCTTTCTATATTCTACTAATATACACTATAGCACAAAGGCTTACTGTAAATGCTCCCCGTGGTTCAAATTCAGTTCGACTCAAATGTCGATTCAGAAGATTATCTACATCGACTTGTAAATTGACTGGATCACTGTTATGATCATTATTATTATTATCATCACCATTATAATTATCAGATCCAATGGATTGGAAATTTGATAAATGCTGACTGATTACAATGTTATTTTCAATTTCATCATTTTCACTATCTGACAAATCATTTATCTCACTATCATTATTATTATCTTCAATGCTATCGTCTGCCATGTGTACTATTTCACTGCCCAGCAAAGCATAACCGACAGGTATAACTGTTGAATCTATGATATCTTCATTAGTTCCTATGTCTAAAATAGAAATTATTCTAAATTACAATTTTACCATTTATATAATTATCATTATGATTATCACCAATTTCATCATTTGGATTTGGAGATGAGGGTTCACTAAATTTTGTCATTACCATAATTATATATAACACAATTCAATTGGTACCTATATAAGTAGTTACATACATGTATGCAAATATCAACTGTAAAGAAAAAATTTAAAAAAAAACATAAACCTATGAATTAACATTAAGCACAATACTGAACAACAACTCAATTTGTAATAGATTTTCAATTGCCTCGTACTGAATAATCCAAAATAACATTACAAATTGAATTAAAATCCATATCCGTTGCACAAGTGAGTGGTTATTTGAATTCACCAAGAGGATAACGCGCTGGGTCAAGTAAGTTAATGGGTTCGAATCCCAGAGGTTCATATATATATTGGTAGAAAGAAACATCCAAATATATATGCGTAATAAAAACCATCGAATTAATGTGCGAGATGAGTTACTCAACACGTGTTAAGACTAGACCAAGTGGTTTTTTTAGGGGGCAACTTAGCGAGTTTTTGACCAATAGGTCTAATCCACTAGGCGGTGGAGTAAAGTTAGATCCAGTCTCATGGTAGCCGTTAACCAAAAATAGGTCAGCACGCCAGGATGCTGGAGCCCATATCCACTATGAGTTAGGAATCAGGGTTTCCCACACTCCAAAGCGGACCCTCTGTAGCTACCAACCCGGTTTAAGCACCAGATATTTGGTTTTCGTCTTTTCAAGTTTGTAAACTGTTGGGGATGCCAGATCCTCAGAAATTATTTTAAATTTTACTTTGGAAATTTGAATTTCTCATTTTCGCACCAAAAGCGCCAGCTTTTACCTCCAGATGGTATTTCCCACTTGGAAGGACCTTAAATTTTATTGGTTCGTTGCCTCCCTCAATACGCTATTTTATTACTTTTTCAGACGACATTTTTAAGCTATACATATACGCTTGAGTTGTGTGCTTATTCGTTCGTGCTGCCGACTGCTTGTGGGACACACAATTCCCTCGGCTGAATCTGGTCTTCTCCATCTAGTTAGCAGTGCTAGGGGTCAGTGGAATAGTTTAGCTTGTCCACTTGTGTTGCTTGTAGTGTCAGTCGATATATTAAGCTCTTATACCTTATTCTAGCTTCTAGACAAACCAATTTACCTATCCATCATGAGTCCCGTATTGACCTTGTTAATTATTCACTTATTAACCCTGACTGTATTTTTTATATGAGCGCATGTGTGTGTACACTTTTTATCTTATTCATCACATGTATGTAACTTATTCTTGTCTGACTATAAATATTGATTAACGCTTAATTAAAGGGAATTGGCTTACCCGCCATCTCCAATGCGTGTTATTTATGCTTCGCTCGCTGATATTAGCTCATGTGCTTGTAACTTTCTGGCCTGCGTCATTTGTCAATAAAACTGTAGCTGCCGCTTCTCTTTGCCTTCTGATTTTATGCACCGTTAAGACTTGTATTATAACGGTTATGGAGGTGAACGATTAGCGAAGCACGGCACTAAATGCTGACCTTCGTTCCGTTTGCTGGTTTTAGATGATATCGTAACCTCTTCAAACGTAGCATACACAACACCCTTGCCGAGAAGGCAGTGTAGTGGCCATATACACGTGACCATATGAAAGAAATTTGAGAGGGAGAGACGACTCTCCTAACTCTCGGCCATAAGAGGGCATTTGAGGGCTAGTGAGAATGCAGATAAATCCAGCTGACGGTGTTCAATTAAGAAAAAAACACGCGTCTATGACTCCATTTCTAGTTATATTTCATTTATTCTATCATTTTTAGAAAAAAAAAACAACAGAAACAAATACACCAGAACGACAACAATGAGTGAACACAACCGTCCGAACATAACAAGAACAGAAATTATGCTGAAAAAAAATGCTTCTATTTCATAAAATCTGCTAACATTAAAAAAGGACTATAAGAGTAGTAACAGTAGTACGATGTTAATTAATCATCAAAGATTAAAAACAAGTCGGAATGATAATTAACAAGAAGTTATATATATAGAGAGAGATATATAAGTTTTAATCCGACGGATTATTATCGGAGAACTGGTAATTATTCCATATTTCATAAAATAATGGACGACAATTAACTACAGCTTTCAATTTACTACATAATAAAAAGCAACCAGACATTTTTCTATGCAATGAATAACTTTCTTCCGGTGGTGGACTTAATCTATGCTCAAGCATAACAGGAATTAAATGACTGATACGTTTAGTTGTTGATTGTTGACTAAAATTGAAATTTTCTTCTGAAGCAAATGCTTCACCCAATATACTGACTGCATCTACATGGGCCTGTTGTAAAACCTGTTGATTAAAAGTAGATAAGAATAATAAAAGATGCATGAGTGTATTCAATATGATATCTTACATAGATGTTTAGTAGAATACTAGTTAAAAAATTACTCAATTTAAAATCAGTTAATAAATGAAATGAGGGTTCGTCATTGACAATTAATGAGTCGGGATCACTGAGAACAATTTTCAAATATATCAGTTAAGATCTTCAATCATTGTTTATGATTATCACGCGAATCTCCCAGTAGGAAATTTACACCTTTCAACGTGATTCGGTCGAACGCAGTCATTGGTTTGACTGATTAAACTCACTTCTTGATCTAGCTGCCGAATAAATATTTTCCAAACTACTTCTATGCTAGCCTGAATTATATTTCAGCTTAGGCAATGGTTAAGCATATTTAGATCATACAAATGAACAGCTTGCAGCCTCATCAATAGATTTATCATCTCTTTCTAGAACTTCACATTTAATCTTAACATAATGCAATTGGTTGTTTCAATTGAGCCGTGGAGACACTTATAACCAAATATTAGTAACCTACACACATTTATCATCAAAGATAAAGTTCCAAAGCCATGAATTAATACAGAATGAATTTCTGTACAGTTCACATACTTTCTAACTGGTAGACGGACAGGCAGAAAACATCAAGTGAGCTTGACATCAGCTCGTCCAGAATACCAAAAACACCAACACAAAGACAAGGTATATATATATATATATATATATATATATAGAAAGGATAAAAGGAAAAAATCCCAATCAACGAAGAGTTGATTTTTCGCCTTCTAATGTTTATCTTACTGTGTTTCCTTATGAGACGAGATAAAATCACAATGAATAAACACTGATCTTCATTTTGAGTTATGTTTCACAATGTCACCATTTGCAAAATTATACAAACAGTAGGATTGAAAGTAGGGCTACCGTAAAAAAATACAAAATTATTAAGTAAACAATATAAATTAGCTATTGAGTTTACAGACTACAATTGAATATATTACGGTCAGACGACCACTTGAACAACATTTGTTAGATTTTAGCCGATGATGTACCATAAGTGTTTAGAAATCCAAAACAGAACACCGAATTGTACTTCAAATTTGAATCACGTGAAGAAATGTAAGTTTGTGCAGTCAATACACTGGAGAGGAGATGCTAGACAATTCAGTTTGAAATCTGTTGGGGTATCACAAATACATTTATTCTCTGACGTCCCTTTAAGCCTTAAGTACCAGTTTATCGAAAGTCTGTTTTTAACCAATTATTCTCCCTTTAATGCTTAAGAATATTGCTACTTGATACAGATAAGTCAATCAGACAGAAACATGGAATATGCCAGATATCTTAATTAGTTCAAGTTGGCACATCACATTAGCACAGTGAAGTGGACTTATCAAGATGAATACTAAAATAGTAATAATATATCAGTGGTAGTCAAAAAGACTAAACATAAATAATGCAGGATCTGGAATATATCAGGTAAGAGAAAACAACCAGAGGACATCATACAGAAACATGTAATTCACCCTACTGATTGTAAGGAATTTGGACATCGTCAAAACGCTCCACTTCTAAAAGATCTACAGTCATTTAAATGTTGGTAGATGCAGACTACTTGGTTGGGATCCGCGTGACTATCGTAACCAATGGTTGGAGACTCTAGGTGACATGGCTCAGAATCGATCACAATGGTGTAGGTGTATACACTCTTTATCTTCCCTTAAACCTTAAGATTAAAAGTGCTTCATAACGTTCTTCCTTCCTATACTATGTCCTTATATACAACCTATCTTTTATATACTACTACCACTAAATTACTTCTATGAATCCGGTGTTCATCTTGTTGTGCTAATGAGGTATGGCAACTTGGACCGATGCATAAATGTGCCTGGTCCTACGTTGTAGCTGACTGACTGACTGAGTCATTTAAATGATTGTATATCATACAAAAAGAAGAATTACTTCCTTCAAAAGTGAGAAACACAAACTGATGGGTTTTTTTATGTACGTTCTCCATTTCACAAACTGATGGTAAAATATCACTGTAAAAAGATCAAATAAACTGCCGACATCTAAATGATATGTTTGTGTACTCAGATAGAAAAAAAAACCATTTTGAAAAATAACAGTAAAAACAACCAAACTATGAAATTACTTTTGTTTCGTAACCAGTCAAAAAGCCTAACTCTTTTGATAGTTTAAGTATAGTTTCTTCATCATGTTCCGCTGAAGCATGAATTAGACGAATATATGTGTCGACAAAGGATTTGCTGTATTCTCGAGAAGCTCCAAAATCCAATAAAACAATCTACAGAGCAAATATTAAAAAATAATAGTGATAATTCAAAACGAAAAATCATACGTGACATGATTAAATGAGTTTTAGAAAGCTTTAGTACAACTTCAGAAGAAAATCAGAGTGAAAAATTGTGCATAGGTGACTTATAAACTGAACTTCTAGCCACGATTTCGCATTCACTTCATCACCTGGTTGGAACCAACACCTTGACGTGATGGTCGGGATTTCTTATCATGACGACCCAATTCAAATGTATTAGCTGGGAGACTTGTTTCTCTAAATCCTACAATGACAGGTAAGTTAGCTAAAAAGTGATAGGACCAAAAGCAGCAACTTAAGGTCCGATGGTGAAGTCTTATTTCTGACTTCACTGTGGTGTAACGGCTCTTTCAACAATGGACAAATGGACTCAGAAAAAGTCAGGTCTCAAATCACCACGCCTTATTTTGCTCCACTGGTTTCAGTCACTAGCGGTAAGACTTCATAGGTACGGCGCTGACACATTTATTAAGACTCAAAAAAGACCGTGTGTGACTGGCTCCATGTAGTTGTCTCTTGGGCTCTGTACTCATCCTTCCAGTTAGCCAACTTCACTATTAATCCAGTTCACTTTAAAAGTCCTACCAAAAGGAACATGACTCCACGGGGTAGGTAACAGGGAAGGAATTGTATTCTAGATTATTTTTCTTACAGTTACACTCTCTCTTCACTTCCTAAACATTTTTTCTGTCGCCACCATCAACCCTCCGCCTCTATTTTCGACTTCTTCTACGCGAGTCACCAGTACTGTAAAGTGAGATCGATAAGCGAACACACCAATGATGGGTGGAACGCGCACCACCACACTAACTTCTTTGACCTTGTATTACTATGTCTTTGTTTTATCCACCAATCACAATTTATGTTCATTCTAAAACAATATTCGTTTTGTTGACTCATTTTTCCTATTCTCCAGTTACTGTTCGGTATGTCATTTATGTCTCTCCTTTTCCATATGTAATAGACTGTATTTTTATTTGCGTACTAACGTTGTTAATTTACGTTTTAGAAACAGATAAAGTTTATTAAGCCAAATAGCTTACTTGTTTTTAACTTTGGCGAAACCAAGACTCTGTATTCGACAGTTTAGAGAATAGCTTAAAGTTACCCCTGTAGGAAATTGCTTCCTACAAAGTCTCGAACAGTAAACTTCGATATATCTACTGAAATGACTTCTAATAAATACTACGATTCCGATGAGATTCCAGAGTTATCACCACATCATCTGGGAGTTTATGATGAGGACCAACTTGAAAAGGACAAACCCGAAACTAATAGCATGATAGAATTAGAGTTAGCTAGACTACGTATAACTCAGTTAGAAAAAGAAATTGAGCTAGAAAAGTTACGTCGCCAGGGAAGTGAGGGTTTCGGTCGATCAATAAACAACGGCGAGGATATAATATTAAAAAATCTGTATTTACCAAAAAGGGAAATCTTAAGATTCGATGGTACACCAATAAATTACTGGAATTTTATTAGAAATTTTGAGGAATGCATCGGATGCGAGAATATTGGATTTAGAGCTAAACTAAATTACTTGATTCAATATTGTGACGGCGAAGCGAAAGCCGCCATTCTTCATTGTGCTATACTAGAACCAGAGATAGGCTATCATCAAGCCCTAAAGCTTTTAGAAGAAACCTTTGGTCAAAAGCACGTAATAGCACGCACGTTCATCGACAACTTGCTAAATTTTCCCAATATAAAAAGGAACCAACCAGATGGTTTAAGAAAATTGTCCCGGGAAATGCAAACATGCTGTTTGACTCTCGAACAAATGAATTACGTTTCTGACCTGAACTCTACCAGAACTATTGAAGCTATGGTTCTGAAATTACCGACGCATGTTCAACAAAAGTGGCTTAAGACAGCTTATAAGATTATCAGAGGAGGTCGTGAGCCTCTGTTCGCCGACCCTACTGCCTTTGTAAAGGAACAAGCCGATATGGCTAATACTCGATATGGATTACTCGTCAATCGCGGTAGTAATAGTGACAATAGGGATGTTGGGGTTTTAAAAGGTAGAATTAGTGCAGATTACAATGCAGCAAGGATATCTTATGCGAGTACTAATGATGACAATGTCCCTTTACTTAGTTCATCCTGTTTGGAGTGCTCAGGTAATCATTTTTTAGATCGGTGTCAGAAGTTTCAAGACAAGAATGTTAGAGAAAGGAAAGAATTCGTTCTTAGACACAAGTTATGTAATGTTTGTCTGAAGGCTAACCATGTAGCAAAAAACTGTCGATCGCCGAGGTCATGTGTTGTTGAAGGATGCGGTTGGAGACATCATACCCTGTTACACGAGAAGCAGGAAGAACAGAGAGTTAGCAATAGTGATGTTTACATTAATACTCAGTTCTGTACGGAGGGAAGTGTTAAGCGTATGCAGAGACCAGTAGCATTTGCAGTGGTGCCTGTATGGCTAAGAAATGGTGAGAAGATTATTCAGACTTGCGCCTTGCTAGATAGTGGGTCAGGTACGTCCCTCATTGTTGATGATCTGGCTAAGGAGTTAAGCCTCGAAGGAAAACCAAAAATGGTGTCTTTAAAGACTCTTGGCAATGAATCGTCGTTGATATCCAAAGAGGTCGATGTAGAATTGCACTCCATAGAATTTTCGTCGTCCGTTAAAGTGCAAAAGGTGTTGACAGTCAAAAAACTACCAGCGGTTCACAGGACTGTGCCAACGGCGCGTCAAATGGCATCTTGGTCTCATTTAAAGGACATAAGGTTTCCGAGAGTAGAAGACGAAAATGTCAAACTGTTGATTAGGTGTAACGCACCGAGCGTGCACGAGATGAAAGAGGTAAGAACTGGGAAGACGAACGAACCGTCTGCTGTGAGAACTCTATTAGGTTGGACGTTGTTCGGTCCCTACGGGGAACTCCATGGAAGCAAACGTGTACTTAATTACCTCTCAGATAAAGAGGAATTAGAGGATAAGTTTGAACAATTGTACTCAACGGAATTCAAAGATCCATTTAGTTGTACTACGTCGATGTCTGTAGAAGATCGTATAGCACTCAGTGCTATATCAAATTCAGTGCAAAGGTTAAATGGGCACTATCAAATAGCTCTACCTTGGAGGCACGAAAACAAGTTGCCTAATAATAAGAAATTAGCAGAACGTAGACTTAGCTGTTTAAAAGGTCGACTTATTCGGGATACGAAGTTGCTCCAAGACTATACGAGCGTTATGACTCAGTATATAGAACGAGATTATGCCGAAAAGGTAAACGATAACCACGTTGATGGACGAATTTGGTATCTTCCTCATCACCCTGTCTTTCATCCCAAAAAGCCTAACAAATTAAGAATAGTTTTCGATTGTGCAGCTCAGTATGCTGGAACGTCTTTAAACAAAAATCTGTATTCTGGACCTGATTTAGTCAATAATCTAGTAGACGTATTTACCAGGTTTCGACAACGACCGATAGGTCTTACGGCGGACATTGAAGCCATGTTCCATCAAGTAATAGTTCCAGCACATGATCGAGATGCTCTTAGGTATTTGTGGTGGCCAGGTGGGGACTTAGAAAGGGAGCCAGAGGTCTATAGAATGAAAGTCCATCTGTTCGGAGTAACCTCATCGCCATATTGTGCCACGTTTGCCTTGCAGAAAACAATTTCTGATAATCTAGATAAATTTCCCGGAGTTGTTACGTAATTAGCTAAGGGACAGTTCTATGTGGACGATTTATTGATAAGTGTGGATACTACAGAAGAAGCCAAACTGATATATTCACACTTTAAAGGACTTTTGAGTTTGGGAGGATTTAACTTAACTAAACGGAGTAGTAAATAATATTGAAGTGTTGGAGTTTATTCCAGAGGAAGACCGTATTGAAGGAAACATTACCGTTTGTGAGTCTAATGAGACGAGTAAGCGAACACTGGGAATGGAGTGGAACGTCAGGACCGACGAATTATGTTTTAAAGTTCATGAGTTCCATGGAAACCTAACCAGAAGAAACATCTTGTCGTATGTAGCATCTATCTTTGATCCAGTTGGGTTTATAGCCCCAATAATACTGCCAGCCAAGGTGATCTTACAAGATACCTGTCGGCAGAAATTAGATTGGGACGCAGAGCTACCCATGGATTGTCAAGCGAAGTGGGATATTTGGTGTAAACACATAAAAGAATCGGACCATTTAAGAATACCAAGATGTCTGAAACCAAGGTTTGAACCATCATCTGCTCAAATTCATTGTTTTGCCGATGCTTCTGAGCTTGCGTATGGTGTTGTTGTGTATATTCGTTATGAAAGTGTTCCTGGTCAGATTCATTGCTCATTTCTGCTAGCTAAGTCTAGAGTTGCTCCCCTAAAACTTGTTACTATGCCTAGAATGGAGTTAACAGCCTGTGTGCTAAGATTGGAAAGCATGCAAGGGAACAGTTAAATATTCCTATTTCATCGGTCATCTATTGGACGGATTCGTTAATTGTGCTTCATTGCATACAAAATACGACTAAACGATTTGAAAGGTTTGTGAGTAACAGATTAGCAACTATACATGAGTTGACCACGCCGAACCAATGGAGATACGTGAAAGGTAAATTAAATCCCGCTGATCACGCGTCACGTGGACTATCACTAAATGATAAAGTTAAGATAAGGGAGTGGTTACAAGGGCCGGGATTCCTGTGGGAGGAAGAAGATAAATGGCCTAACATAGAAAGAGGCGAGAACACTTTGGCCCATGTAATAACAGAAGATCTCGGATATCAAAAATACAACGACGAGTTTCTAGATCGATTTCGCACGTGTAAGTCATGGTCCAGATTATTAAGGGTGTTTTCATACTGCAGACGGTTAATCAACAATATGTTAAACAAGAAGAATGGGAAATGTCTAATCTCGGGCACACTAAGTGTTGAAGGTATTGGTAAATCGAAGAGCGACATAATTAAACTAGTCCAAAGTGCCGCATTCCCGGTCGAAAAAGGAATTCTAGGCAGTTTACCATTAACGCTCGAAGACAACGCTTCTAAGCAGCAAGAAAGAATAAACGAGACGGTCAAAAGAAAAAATTTAATCCGTCAAAGTTCGATAAGGAATCTCAACCCTTTTATGTTGGAAGGCAAGATCCGCGTGGGAGGACGTCTGCAATTATCGTATTTACCCTTTGAAACCAAACATCCGATTATTCTTCCTAATAATCACTTTATCACAGATATGATTATAATGCATCATCATTTGATTAACATGCACGTCGGAATTACTCAAACTTTAAGTGGTATTCGTGAAGAGTATTGGATCGTTAGAGGATACTCTGCCGTACGGGTCCTAAAACAATGCTATTTATGTAAAAGACTTTACTCTATGCCATGCTCCCAAATAATGGCGCCGTTGCCAGAGTGCAGGCTAGAGACTCATTCGCCTCCCTTTAGCCAAGTAGGTGTGGATTACTTCGGGCCATTCTATACCAAACGGGGGAGAGCCGTTGAGAAACGCTACGGTTGTTTATTCACTTGTTTATCTATTAGAGCTGTTCACATTGAAATGGCTTACTCTTTAGATACGGATTCATTTTTATGCACCTTATCAAGGTTTATTGCTAGAAGAGGATGCCCGAAGCGTATTTTTAGTGATAACGGTTCAAATTTCCGAGGTGCAGATGCTAGTTTGAGGCAGATTATACGTTCTTGGGACCAAAACAAAATAGAGAATCACCTCAGAGAACGAGAATGTGAATGGCGTTTCAACCCACCCAGGGCAAGTAACCGAGGCGGTGTGTGGGAACGTATCATAAGATCTATTAGAAGAATTCTAAGAGCGCTTTTATTTCAAAACGTGCTGACAGATGAGGCTTTGCAAACATCCTGAGGCAGAAAAAATATTAAATAACAGACCACTAGTTAAAGTGACGGATGATCCTGACACTCTAGAGGCTCTTACGCCGAATAAATTGTTGTTGATTTATAAAGGATTGTCATTTGACGATGTTTCTGTGGATAAGACTCTATTATACAATAAAAGATGGAAAGAAGCTCAAAGATTAACTACCGCATTTTGGTATAGGTGGATAAGAGAATATCTACTGACTCTTCAAACAAGAGATAAATGGTTAAACGTACGCAGAAATCTACAACCCGGCGACCTAGTTCTCGTGGGTAATGTTGAAACGAGCAGAAGTCTATGGCCTAAAGCCATTGTCGAACAAGTAAGCTACGGCCCTGATGGACGAGTTCGTACAGCAAGGTTGAGAACGGCAAACGAAGAAATCGTTCAGGATGTTCGGAGCCTATGTCTATTGGAAGAAGTCGGTTATCTGACAGCAACGGCGACGACACAGGACGATCGACGTGGTGCGCGTTTCGGGGGGGGAGTGTAAAGTGAGATCGATAAGCGAACACACCAATGATGGGTGGAACGCGCACCACCACACTAACTTCTTTGACCTTGTATTACTATGTCTTTGTTTTATCCACCAATCACAATTTATGTTCATTCTAAAACAATATTCGTTTTGTTGACTCATTTTTCCTATTCTCCAGTTACTGTTCGGTATGTCATTTATGTCTCTCCTTTTCCATATGTAATAGACTGTATTTTTATTTGCGTACTAACGTTGTTAATTTACGTTTTAGAAACAGATAAAGTTTATTAAGCCAAATAGCTTACTTGTTTTTGACTTTGGCGAAACCAAGACTCTGTATTCGACAGTTTAGAGAATAGCTTAAAGTTACCCCTGTAGGAAATTGCTTCTTACAAGTACTAATGGCTCGAATTTACAAAATATTATCGACTCCATCTATCTCAACTTTAAACAGTTGAATAGTATTAGTAAGACCCTGAATAATTAGCGTAATGTCTAAGACCTAACGTACAACCACTTAATTATACGAATACAATCGATCAGAAAACTCATCACAATTTTACTGATTAGTATGTATTAGTTCAATATAAAGAATAAATAAGCATAAACGTGTAATACCACCAGAATCAAGGATAAATTGTTTATGTCTGTAATGAAATCATGCTGATAGTCACCCATCAGCTGTCTACTGGATGGCTTTATTTGGAACGCAGATAAGCCACAACACAAGTTACCATTCATACGCACTTTACACAAAACGAATAAGATTGGCTTTAATGGGGATCATTTACGAAGCTTAAAATAAAGAAAAGTATCAAATTCGATGTGGATTTAGATAGAAGAAGCACACCTGAAACAATACCCAACTGAAGTTTACTTTAGGAAGTTTCTGACGAAATAATCATAATCACATGATCAAGATCTTCAGTAGACAGACTAATGTGAAAACAAACCTGAAAGATCAAAGATAATAGGTTGCAGAAGTTTCGCCGGGATTAAATGCAGCCTTTTTATGATGAGCTGCAGGATGGAAAATATTAACACAAATCTGAAATGTTGGTTTAGGAACTAACCTAACAAATAGAGACGATAAACAGAGTGTACCAGGAACTATAGATCGGAGATTAAGGGACATAAAAGGTTGGTAATACTTATAAGTAGTTGCAAACAGCAAAATAGATCTGGTAAACAGAGGTTTCTTTTAGAGCAAGTAGTATTCATAGCGTAAGTATATTAACCTATCAACACAATAGGTGACTTCGGCAATAATTTGATAACATAATAACATAACAAAACTTAGTAACCCACAGAGATCAGAAGCTCAGCATACGAAAAACAACTTATAGTTCAAGAACATGAGCTTACTTTGCCTGTTTGAGGGTTGTACAAGAAATTCGACCAGTTTGGATCAGTTTGCATTACATGAAATACAAATAACTCTTTCAAACACAGTCGCAATAAATGTTCACCAATCTGAAAAGGCAAATAAAAAACTGAGACCTGTAAACTGACTACTTATGAGTAAACAAAAACGTTTATTCAAATTAATTAGGTAGAAATGAATATAAGAACCATAATCTTGAGTACTTATCGAAGTCATATAATTTGTAATTAATTATGAACTCACTTTATAAATATACTTCAAAAGTATATTGAAGTTAAAAGCACATGTACGAAGGTTAGTCCGCAGGGTGGTGGTTGGAGGTAGTCAATAGAAAACCCTATCTCAACAAGGTTCACGCTGTGTCGAGCCACATAGACTAGTTGATTGTTCTGATATTGGTGAGATAACTTGAACCAATGCATGTATTAGGCAGGTTGTATAGTGCTTATGACTGACCACTGCAATTTTAAAGTTTATATATTTGTTATATCGGTAAGCTTAACAGTGAAATACATACATTTTCATACACCGAAATGAGTTCCATTGTTGTCATCCTAGTCACATCATATTAACTATGATAAAGTTGACTTTGCAGCGCAGGGACAGACGCAACATAAAATACTCAAAACAATGTTGCTAGCAGCTGAATAACTTAGCCTGAGCCTTGATTTCTTCGGGAATCCACACTCCTCATGTTTGTAAGAACTAATAAATTTCACATTTGGATTTAACAGTACCTACCCAAACGTATAGCACTACTACTGATTATGCTGAGCCACTCAACATAGCGGCTGCATTACATAATTTAGTTGGAAAATTCGTATCACCACTAACAGCTACAAAATCATTTCAGTTTTTATTTTGATAACGCACCAGTGAGAAACGGATTTTAAAAAATTATGTTGAAGATCAATAAAAGAGATAAAAGCTCCAATAAGTGTAGCTATAGATTGTTAGTAAAATTCAAACGTATAGATTATTGGAGTTAAGCGTACAGCTTTGGGAAAGGAAACTAATCTAATCAATAAGGTTAAGAATCTGTACTAGTTAAAATGACTGGGTCATGCATCAAACATTTTAACTTCCGATCTAAGCGGATATGTGCTGCCAGCTGAAATAAAATGAGACTACGGAAATTAGAAACAGACAATCCAAGATAAGACAGAAAACTATAAATTTAATGATTACTCAAGTAAAATAAATCTCTAGTTAAACTCCGTTCAACATGTTGAAATACAAATCAGACACACAGGGTAGCATAAATCGAAATCTGTTGAAATCACAAAACGCATATACTGTGTTGCATGCTACTTATGTTGACACATTTAAGTAGTATGTGACACCAGTCGTAATTGGAATGCCTGTGAGCATAAAATTGAAGTGAAAAGAGAAGAAAACTGAAAGCAATCAATATAATAACAGCAACAAAGGGACAATGAAGTTTGTAAGAAACAATTCAGAGAATATGTGTAAATGATGCACATAATGTATGATTTTCACATTTTACTAAACCACTTTGTGATTTTGCATGAAACCATAAATTGGTTATCCCTACCAAGTCTTCGTTCACTACAATTGGTGTCTCTGCCTCCACTTAGGATGAAGATTCCATGACCGAGGAAGTTTGAAGTTGTTTAAGAGCTGATGGGTGTGAAGGAGCCCAAGGCGAAGACGGTGATGCAGGGGACGCTGCTGAGAGGCAGGGAGACAACAATAACAACACGACGTGTTGTAAATATGGTCACTCTATCGTCCTTTATCGGAAGCTCATGACTTACGTACGGCTCTCCGTCACTCGTGAACAGTTTCGTATACTTTGCGAGCAACTCGTTAGTGTTCGATTACTTCGTAGGAACATCTGTTGTTACTTTTATCTCCACCATTTTGCTACTTTCTTGTATTGTGAATGAACCATATTTTGTGACCACCTTCCTGCTTCTCAAGCCAATTATCGCTCTTACTTCTCTTAAGAAATCTGCTCTTAATATCGGTCTCGGTAGGCTCGTGGTTACCACGAATGGGAAATTTATCTCACCGCCCCCAACCTTCACAATACTGTTAGACGCTCTCAAAACCTCTAGCATGTGGCCTCCTGTGGTGTGGATAGCTAGTGTACATGGCTTACTTTTTTACATTGCTCTTTGTTTATAAATGATACTGCCGCCCCTCTCGCATAGACTACCCCTCTATCTACTAATGCAAAGACCCTCAGTTTCATTGAAGAGAAAGAACACAATTTATATCGTCTAAAATCTCTACGTTTTCGTCTTGTTAGACAGTTTCTTTTTCAGTGGCCTATTCCTCCACAAGTGTAACATTTATTATACCTGTTATTATTTACTCGTATTGCGGTTAACTTACGCTGTAGCTCCTCTATCTCCTTCTCGATCATGCTTATCTCTTGACTTCCGCACCCCACTAGAGCTACCATTTGGGTCATCAACTGTCTGGTTACTTATGCTAATTCACTGATATCCATAGATTGTGTAGCGCTTACTAATTTCAACTTTTGGGAAATGGCGGTAGGCATACTCTCGATGAACTGCGATGCCAGGAACTGTGCTTCTGGCTCCTCATCCGAATTCGGCAGTGCACGACGCAACAACCTGGTTAGTTTCACTGCCAATACCAGAGGTTCACCACCCACCGAAAACTTCACCAAATAGAACTTTTGCAGCGCCTCTTCCCTGTCCACCAGGCTGCCAAACTCTGTGGTCAATAACTCTGTAACCACTTCCCATGTTGTCTTTCCACCACCACCCTCCTGGCAGTCATATAAAGCCTTCGCCCTGCCTCTCAGCAGCGTCCCCTGCATCACCGTCTTCGCCTTGGGCTCCTTCACACCCATCAGCTCTTAAACAACTTCAAACTTCCTCGGTCATGGAATCTTCATCCTAAGTGGAGGCAGAGACACCAATTGTAGTGAACGAAGACTTGGTAGGGATAACCAATTTATGGTTTCATGCAAAATCACAAAGTGGTTTAGTAAAATGTGAAAATCATACATTATGTGCATCATTTACACATATTCTCTGAATTGTTTCTTACAAACTTCATTGTCCCTTTGTTGCTGTTATTATATTGATTGCTTTCAGTTTTCTTCTCTTTTCACTTCAATTTTATGCTCACAGGCATTCCAATTACGACTGGTGTCACATACTACTTAAATGTGTCAACATAAGTAGCATACACCACAATACTACCCGATTGTAGGTGGGGCTAGGTTCGAACCTGCAATTCGACGGTTAAATCAGAACACTGATTTCTGACCCACCGCTCAATACAGTATGCATGTTAAACGTAAACATCAAACATCGAGATATCGTTCCTACAACGTATTTACATATACACTAGATAACAATTACTATACACAGTGGGAAATAAGGATTTACGAAACAACATACTTACCCAATTTCTCACATTTTGTGGAAGATTAATACAATCATCTAAGACTAACCCATTCATATATTCCGTGGTCAATATACGACTAGTTGTTAGTTCATCAATTACTTGTGGAACTTGAAAAACAGGATCATCCTCTAATAACTGAGTGAAACGTTTACCGTAAGCCGCTTCAAGTAGATAATCACATTCTGCTCTTAATTCTTTTCTAGCTACTTCAATTGCTTTTTCAGCGAATAGACCACGTGGGAAGATATTAAAACGATTTAAAAGTGATGTCAAATTATTAATATCTGCGTCGATGCTATCAGCTATACCTGGATATTGTATTTTGATTGCTACAATTCTTTGGAAAAAAGAGACAATAGCATTAAAGGTTAAGAATTCTTATTCATAGGTAAAATGGAAATAAAGCATACACAAAATGACTTTGAACATATCGAAATAAACATACTTTAGCGCTATGAAGAAAATTGATCAGTAACACACTAATAGCTAGCTGACAATTTTTCGATATACATTGGAGATGACGCTACTACTCAATTAGTCAAAACAACCACCTTACTTGAAATTTCAGGAATTTATACATTAGAATTTTGCGAAATAATACGAAGACAGAATGTGACATTTATTAAAGTAATATTAATAGTGGATCTTTGACATGAAACTACATTGATGGTAACAAAGTGTTTATCTAGACGAATCAAAAAGCCTTTCTCCTAAATTAGTCGTGTATGCTGGAGTAGGGGACCTGTGGGAATAAATTAAAGCAGGAGTCAGTAATCATCATATAGTTCTACGGTTTTTTACATACCAGTCAACCTTTCTTTTAGTACCACCTTTGTTATCGTTGTGATGTTAGTCTGGCTGCAAAAGGTTAAGTACACAACACGACTGTGAAATCAGTTCTATTACACGCTTGCAATGTTTAACTACATAAAGCTGAGGATGTTCTATGACTTTCTAAGTTAAATTATAATTATCTCCAAAGGACTGCTCACATCTAGTAGTCAGTCATTATCAACATGGAGCCTGGAACAAACGTACAATAACCCCACTTTCCATACCACATCAACACGATGAGATGAATATAAGACATATTGTAAAATAAAACAGAACAATGTTTTAGAAACAATAGACGAAAAAACTGAACACTTTAAGTATAGTTCGAAAAGGCAGTTGAAAAGTGCGCATAGAGGAAAAGTAGAATTCAAGATCGAGAGGAAAATAGAGTGAATGCACCTGTGCCAATACACCCACGCTACTGTGATTGTTTTTGAGCCATATCACACGTCACTAATCACTAAACACGGTTATTACAAAGACTTTAACCAGATAAAATAGCTCACACCAATAGTCAATGACTTTATAGACTGATGCTAAGTTTGGTTTGGCAACTCCTAGCTTTTAATTAGTTCACTCCAACACCAGTTAACAACGCGTGTCAGGGTAGGCGATAGTTATGCACACGGGATACTTTTTCCCAAACCTTACTAGTTGACTTGCCATATTCGCCCAATATCCTATGTCTAAGGAGAGGATTGCTTCTTTGGTTGTTCCAAGATACTCGAGTTGTGTTTCAAAGACCTGCAGTTTATGCACTTTTACTTCCACAGACCGTGTTTCTTAGCTATGGAGTAATGCAGCAGACTGCTTAGCAGTATATTTACCCTTTGATTGGCATACGGACATCTCGCCTACACTACATGTGATTCAAGTAGGAATCCATGTCAAGATTTCGTCAAGCACCAATCCACCAGGGGCGATGAGAATTTTAAGATAACTAAAATGGTTGAAACTCCCTAGAAATAGTGTAACACTGGCTTGAGATATTATCAGACATGACTCTGAGTAGGAGGCAGCGGAGGTCCTACTGTAATTTTCTTTTACTTTCTTCATACAAGTCAGAGAAACTTCGTTAACTGGAAGAATCCCTCCTAATCATATTTTTTTAAACTGAACTGCTTCTCCTGTTATATTTTTTAAAACTCCCATACACTTATTTTTATTCCTTTTTGTTCTTTTTTGCTATACTTACCTTTCTATATTCGCACAATCGCATTTTCTTATTGAGTGAGAGATACATATTTCGGTGTTCCTCTGTGCCAATTTTTGTTTTGAAACAAATGAATAAATAAAATCATTAGTTCAGGCAGTGAAACAGACCAGTCCTTAAGCAACACTCATTGAGAGAGGAGTGAACGTTTGATGCCTTCTTGTACCAATGTATGCGTTCAAATATAAATAAACACCGTACGCTGCTTGTCAACGCTGGGACTAGGTGGTTTACTCTAACTTGGTTTCATTAAATGTCATGAACTACTCTTAATATACAGCATTCAGTTTGACAGCATTTGACAGGTATTAATATAAAAGTCTAAAGATAGCAGTTCAAAACAGTTAGATATATACCACAAGGGGAAATGTATGCCTAGAAGTTACTAACAATTATTGACGGGGTGTGTAAGACAAAATGAATTCCTTATGAATTATTTCAAGGGCTGAGGTATGAATATGTTGCTGTGCTAACGATACTCACATCAGTAAACCCAAAAGTACATGTTACTAACGTCAGTTTCCTTTTCGATTGGTTGCCTTTCGGGAATCCAACAGTAAACAATTATTGAGACAATGATAGGGTTAATATAAAACTAACCTCCCATCTTTAAGTGTCGCTCTGTGAACCTGACCGATACTTGCTGCAGCAAACGGCTTCTCTTCAAAGTCACTCACATGTTCAGTCCAATCTTCGCCTAGTTCTGATGTTAGGACTTTTCTCATTTGTTTAGCTGGCATGAAATCTGCCGCCTGTCTTACACGTTCAAATATTCTTTGGACCTGGGGACTAACAAAACTCTCATCTAGTCGAATACAGGAAGAAACAGAAAAAGAATAATATACTTAAAATCACATTTAACGCTTTAAAAAACACCTGAAGTAAAAGAACATTGACGCGCGAAAAGTGGCATATAACTCGAAATTGTGCAAATAATTAAGTAAATACATAATTACACACCAATCGGCGAGCTACACAATTTGTAAGGATCTGAAACAACCTGACCACTAGTACACCGTTAATATGGAAGGGGTTTATACTTGTTACTTAACCAAGATATGGTTTCCTATAAATTCTGACGAAGCACTGATGAGCAGAGGAAAAAGGTTTAGTTCCATGGGACCGGCAAAATTGACAACAACAAAACTGACCTTGGATACTTAACATTTGTCCAAGCTTAAGAGCAGCTCCGCGCATACGACACAACGTGTCTACGACCTTTTCAAGATTAGCCTCAGATAAAAACACATTTGAAGGTGGAGCTGAAGCGCCAGAGACTACAAAATAAGTTGATTATTACTTAAGAAAGTAGGTTTACCAGGATATCCAACTTTCTGTTTAGCCCACTCAGAAGCTGCTCCAACACTAAGACTTAATGCCAAATCTGAAAGTGAGACCGAAACCTATTCTTACTTCCAAAACCAGCTACTCGTCCTATACGTGATGATGGCACGCGTCTTTCTTTGGAGAACGCTTTCTGGAAGTGAATATTTATCTAACACTTACTTGATCTAGGGTTGGCGGAGAAGGGATCGGGTAGTTCTGAAGAAGAAGTGGTTTTCTGATAATAGATTCAGCTGCATTTTTCTGACTTTTAAACTGAGACGTTCCTTTATCATTACCAGTTTTGTTGTAAGTACCCAAGTTAGAGCTGTCTCCTTGATCACTAACACTACTCCCTGATACGAACCACAAGCCCTCTGAGAGTTTAGGCGAAATGAGAGACTTGGCAATAATCAAGTTCTGTTGATTAAGAAGCCATATTCTCCCAGCTATATAGCTGGCAGTTTGAGATAAATTCTGATCACTTATTTTACTGCATAGAGACTTTGATACATTAACCAGAACGTCGCGAAAATCAGATTTTGACCATGCCCACGAGGCTTTGACAGACTGATCCTTCAATGTAGCATTCAATACCACCCCAATTCCACGCAAAACACCATTTAAGTCATTCAGCCTCCGTTGCATTGGATATTAAACTCGCGCATTTAATGACCTAGAGGCTCAGTTCTATCATCGAATTTCCCACTTGTCAAGCTAGAGAAGAAAATTCTTTCGAATGTGTGTCTAAATTATCAAACATGTCTCTTAGTTAGTGAGAGTCCTTTTTTCGAAAGTTCATTACTAATACTGCTTTCGTTGGATTTCGTGTATCAAAAGCTATCGTTAATACAAATAAATAATGCAGCCGTATCTGGATCAACCGGGAGTGAAGTTACCCATAAGCTGGAAAGAATCCATAATTACTCCCATTCATAAAACTGGATCAAGAAAACACCCGCCAAACCAGATACAAGGCAGTATCGTGAATGTCGTTGTCATAATATTAGTAGGAACCGTCAAAATAATTATTATGATCATCCTGAAGACTAGTTACCTGCTAAATGGTACAGAGAGAGACTTTAGGAAAGGATTGTCATAGACTGTGAACCAAATTTCAACAAACCAAAACTAGACTGAGTGGCTATTTAGTGGAATATCGTCAGATGTTAGTTGTGCCGACTGTAGGTCTGGAAAGTGTAGAAAGTGGACCGATGGCTTTCTGGTTTGTCACCGACATAAATTACGGACCCATTCCAAATCCCTTTTTGGTAATCAGTACTTATTTGAGCACAATTGGGCTCCATGCTAAGACCTTTAAGGACCAGCGAAATGTCAAACAATCCGTGGTCGCGTCACCAAATATCGAACAGTCCATCGACCCTCACAAAGTACAAGGACAATCCGAGCGCATCAATTAGTTGCATGCCATGGACTGACCTATGTGGCGGTGATCGCAACCCCTCCCTTGCACCTACTTTCACTCATGCATTTCTGTGATAACACCCTTTGTGTTATACGGCCTTCAAAGCAACTATAGTACCTTGATACGACAAGGAGTAATCCACGTTATGTGCTGACTGTGAGGTGTAACTTCATAGTCGGCTTTTGGTCACACTATTCCCGCCTAACTCAAGTAGGCTCCCAATCAATCGATACAGATCATCTGCATTAACGATCCTTAACGTTTGTTACTCACACTTCACATTGATGAACTTCCATGTATCATCAGGTCTTCAATGCTATCTGATGCTCATGACGTCAAGGCATGGAGAGAGGCGATGGAGGACAATGATGATGGTGTACTCTAAACTGAATTCTATGACCACGTAAGCTGGTCTGCTTTATATAAAGCCTATCAATGCATCTCCTGTGTGTCCATGGATACCGTATACACAGACGGGAATATCTTATTATTGGGGGGAAAGTCAGTGACTTGTCTTGAACTATGATGATGTGGTGATTACAGCAGGTCATAACCTTAATACCACATCGAACTGCCGTTCGTTTACAGATAAGGTGTTCAAAAATATGGGCGTTAGAATGAACTTCCGTACCAGCTCAAGACGCTTGAATCATGACAAAAGTTCATTTAGACTCACAATTACTTCATCAGTTGACATGACAAGTCGATACAAACCTTCGTACAACACTATACAAAAGGCGATACTTATCTGACCCTTACATATGTCATTATAATCTTATTTGTGTATATTTAAATGTAATTACTCGTGAGTTTCCCTCCATGTTCATTTTTGGTACATTTTTGACCGTCTGTTCCCGATCGTTTGTACTATCCCTGCCTACTGAATTGTGTAGCCTGAGATAATAAGTTAAATAAACAACTCGGTGAACGTCATTTGCACACATTTATATGGTCTTTTACCATCATATGAATGGATGAGATATAATCTTTCAGCTGAACTTCGTACTTATCTTTTGAGTAACATCTTTGAGTAATGGGGTTCTTCGAAACTATTTGGCATTAGATTAAATATGGGATATATTTCACATTCATAAAATCGAGTCAGAATACACGCAGAAAGCGGTGAGTCCTCTGCATATGTTTTCACCATATTGGATTCAAATACGCTTATGATAACTTGTTCAGCCCTGGTGATACCCAGGCTAGAAAATTGTGTACTGGCCTCAAGCAACTGCTTTAAAATGGCTCACATCTGGAAACAATTGCAGAGAACAGCTACTTGCATAATTCATGAGCTGCGTGGTATATCATAAACAGTGCAGACAGAAGTTAGTCCCCCTTATAATGCACTAACATCGGTTCACGTGGGACCATTTGGGACCAGACATATCTTCCCTTTTTCTTCCAGTTAGATCACAAAGACCCAGGCGACAAGTCTTTGAGTTAAATATTTGTGATAAAATTTTCTTAATCGTGTGATTGATTCTTGGTCCATAAGGCCAGAAAAAGTGATGTTCACACAATATTTATTGACAGGTTAGATTCACAGAATCCTACTAGGAGAAAAAACAAGCAGGTATAATTGCTGCAATTTACCTTTGATCTAAACTACGCTTACAGAACCTTTGTAAGCCGCACATTGATTGGGGTTAGCCCCTGGGTGCAAGTGTTGTGTTCCTGTGGAACGATCAGGTTAAGTTCGTGCGGAAGCTCAGAACAATTAAAATTCAGTGAAGTGTTGGAGGTGAGAACAGAGCGAACTTTGGGGCGATTGACTTACTTTGTTCTGATATCTTCCAAATAGGTTACGGTGCTGTGGGCTACTGGTGAAACATCCCCAAGTACAAACCCCTGTAAAGCTTTTTTTCCATAATAAGGCTAGGGTGACACCTATAAAACCTGTAACTGTGTCTAGATTAGAGCTAGTAGCAGCAGTATCGAGTGCATGAATGGGTGAAGTTTTGAATAGAAATCTTACGCACATATTTGATAAGACTCCCTTCCGGACAGATACTATGACAGTTCTGTACGATGTGGGCAATACGGAAAGCAGGTATTTAACCTTCGTAGATAATCGCCTGTTCGCTACCAACCAGTGAGGACACTATGGACCCAATGAAAATCCTGCCGACTGGACGTCATGAGGTATAGGGAAGGAATTAGATTTAGAAAACTGGATTATATGCTCTTCATTCTTAAAAAATGGTGAGTTTTTAAAAATACCGAAGCTTATCTGTGAAGATCCTCCAGAAAATGTTGAATTTAAGAGAGCACACATGATCAGCATTGCCAAGGCGGTTGCAAGAATAGTCAAATTTTATTACAAGGGCCAAAATATCTTCACGAACGATACCCGCTCGCACACTTTCTACCGATTCGATTTCCCACATAAATTTTGCCCTCTGATTGATTGTTATGCTTTTTAGTTCGCTAAATTGTTACATGCTCTGTCACACTCTGTTAATATGCTCGTTCTACCACAATATCAAGTTACCTGCAATTCCATCTTCTTCCTGTCTTAGTCGTCAATATTTGACGTTTTGGGCATAATTGACTATTTTAATTCAGGAAAAACCGATTGTATTAGAGTAGCTCAATCGTCCTAGTTCCTAGATCCACGACATCGTGGGCCTGTGAAATATGGTCTACTTCGTTATTAATACTGCTCTAATTATAGACCTAGTTCTAAAATGGTAGACTTGTAATGAAGTAACTGCCTAATCTATAACATCTTACGTGGAAGTCACATCATTGTCTGCACTGACTCATCGTATCATAACCACCACAAATATGTGATGGAGAACACATCTGAGATGCAGATAGAATAGTATATTTAATATAAATAAGAGTGATAAGACAACAAACAAGAATGGTTACGTCTGCAAGACTGAGCCATGCCATACGATGAAATTGGACCCAATGAATTCTTTTTTTCCGCCTTCTCCATCGTTGGGTTTTTCCCCGAGTTAAATGTTGAATATCCATCTTCTCAGATGTCTCGTGTTCAGCTCTGAAGATTGTGTGGTTCGGGCCCAGTGCCCCATACACTACTTTCCCACCATAATCAACGTGACATTGGTTCGACGCCGAAATGAGTGGGACCGCCGCGCACCTGAGGTTCCCAAGAATAATAAGAATCCTTTAGGTATTAATAAGCTGAAAGATAAATCAGAAAGAAGGCGGCAACAACTGGTCGTAAAATATACGTTACAATTTAAAAATGTTCGGTTTGATTCCTAATGTGCTCAAAAATGGGAATTTAGATGAAGATTATTTGAGCAAAATAAAGTAGGATTATAATAACTGAGAATGGTTCCATGTAGATATATTTTAATAAGTTACCGTAAGATACATAGAAATGGGCGTTGGTTACTAACTTGTAGGTAGTACAAGTATTTTTTGCTTAAAAATAGAAAACTAATCAATATTGTTCCTGTGTTAATATCGGTAGTGCCTTCGGTTCAAATTGTAAAATCAGTTGACATTTATGTAGGCATACTGTCCATATGAATTGATTTCCAATAGCATCTACATTAGTAGGTTAACTGAAAGAATAAAAGTATAACTGTGGAACAAATTCCCATTAGTGTTCCAGTTAGTTTGTTAACTATGATGCGTTTTATTTGGTTACTGGGAGATTTTCTCGACCACATTATTACTTAACCGCGATAGAATTCAGTAATACTGTTAATACATATGAATGGTTAGCAAAAAATTCTTTCAATACGTGGAGAGTGGTAATAAGGAATTTTGGACAGATATCTAAGAGGAATTAGTTTAGTGTTGAAGATACGACGGATATTCTAGTTTAACAACTAGCTACCAGTAGCACCTTCTATAATCGAAACCCTTTTGGCCAAACGCAAATCAGAAGTCAGACGAGAAGAGGTAGGAAAGATATATTTTATACGTTATCAATATATCGAGGAACCTTTATTATAAGCTGGCTGATGAACGTAGGAGCAGTGTCCCACGCCGAGTTGAAACGTGATCTGGTGCAGATGCATGACCGAAAGCCTACAGTTAAACAAGTCCTCTTAAACAACGTGGTCAGCATCCAGTGTCGAACACTTAATGAGCTATTGATTTTGGGGAATTATTTACAACTACAGTGTATTCGTAAGAGACATGCTCTAGACTCAATGTTCCGATTTCCCATAGACTATTTGTTTATATTCATACCTACTCGTTGATGATGCGTGCGAGTTAGTTACGAGTATGGAGTGTAGCATAAGGCGGTAAACGATTTAATTGAGATATGGTGATTATAAGTTGTTGAGACCAACTAAGCTTATGTCCTGCAATTACAGGTGATGTGGTATAGCAAGATTTACTCGGCTAAATAAGTCATTACAAAAATTATTAACAGCGAGTGATGCTCATGTGATAATCAGGGAGAACATAAGTTGTAACCAAGGGGAGTACACCCCCAACTCATGTCTATGATAATGGCTGAAGTCTTAGTCAGTATCGAGGTAAACTCGATAATGTTTTCAGTTTGTAGAAGATTTGATCGAGTGCTTAAATTGACGATTTGCAACCTCCACTTAGGGTGACAAGGTTTTAAGATATTTACTGAATGAGCAACCGATAGAGAAACATACTGTAACCATCTGTAGTGGATGGAGATAACGAGAAAACAACACTATTTATTGGTAACTACAAGTCAAGTTGTTAACCGATTTTGTTGATAGTTTTATCAATTTTATCAATCACATTACGTGATTGTCAAGTCATGACAATGCATCATGACAATATCCTGAAACCATCATGTTTAACTAGTTATAGTGTTGCTGTTTGAAAGTGGTTCGAGATTGTAAGAAATTTGTAGTGTTAACGAAGCCGAGCTGTCTGACTATATTATAAATTAAATTCAGAGATATCGTCTCATAGCGTTATGTTAATAGAAGTTTCCGGAGGTTTGCTTTAAAATTTCTGTGTGGCCAACAACCACCCTGATAGTTTAGTTATTATACTAGTGCAGTATGATAGTACCCGAATTTGACAACTAATATGACAGATCAATTCATAAACCCAAATACGCATAGCAATGACGACTACAATGAGGTTAGTGAAAAATGTTAGAGGCGATTCTAATGATTATTAAATTTAAAGGGTATATAGATATGTACATGTACATGCATGTACAGGCCAGGTGAACATACAGATTGGTGAGGAATATAAAAATTTAGAAATAAGCTAGGTAAAAATAAATTTTAGAAGTTGAGGTAACTTGTGGAACTACAGTTAAGAACATGACGAGTTACAAAATGGACGTTTTATACGAACCTGCAAATAAGACCCTGATACTGTGACAAGTAAAAAGAACTTAGTAAAACTACGTAAAACACTGCATCGGAAAAGTGGATGACCGCTTTATCCCCGCCTGCACGAACATCAATTAGCAGTCAAAGACTATGACATATCTCCGCTTATATCAATGCATGTGGAAAACTGTGAACAGAGATTTTGCTGGAAAAATGTTGAGATCTTGGATAGAGGGAATACCAAAAGCACCAGGGGATTTTTAGAAGCTTGGAGCTCAGGTCAGTCGGCAGTCAACAAACACATTGTAAACGGTTCACTCTATCAATCAATCATAAACATGACGGACAAATATAGGAGTAGTAATCAAGTCAATGGGAGATACAATCAAAACAAGGAAGTAGATAATGACAAGTTAAAGGTCAACAATAACCAATCAAGATTGAGGTCGACAGGACAAGCTGTGAGTCACATGTGGGGGTATTCGAACACTTCAGTGCTACCTGAAGTTTGCGCTGCTGATGTTGTTCAGAAGAACAATGAAAGCTCCACGATCCAACTGTAGACCATCAACATTGGTGATCTATGTCGGATGATTGGAGGCCTACTCGTGTTAGACAGGAACGGTGTAACGAACAAGCTAACTTCGAAGTCACACTTCGCGGTCAGCATCTAACTTGGATTACCCCATTGGACGTGTCACAGTATTATGTCTGCTTTGAAGACTGTATAACACAAAGAGCGTGATTACGTAAATATATTAGTAATAATGAGTACAGAGATTGTAATGAGACCACCACCGCATGAGACAGTCCATGGAGTATGATTAACTGATGGGCGTTTTGTTGTCCTTGGCCTTAACAGGGATCGATGATCTGTTCGATGTTCAGTGACCCTACTACCGGATGATTTGGCTAGGGCTTAGTGACATTTCACTGCCGCTACACAACTCAGGGAACGAAACTCCACTTAAGTCACTGTTATTCATTTTCCTTTCCTTATGGTCACCATGTTGCACATGGAATCTAAAGGCTCAATAGCTACAATGTGTAGTGGTACAATTATGCAGACACAAAAGTATCTATCAATCGACTATAGGTAATAACTCAGTATGAAGTCAACTTGGTTCAATTTATACTATATTAGGATTGGCTGGTATTACGCGCTAAGTCACAGCTTCAATTTTATTTTACCGACATGTTTAACAATCTTCAGTGTTTCAGAGGATAACTATAGGGAGTTTTTATTTATTCATCATTTTTTTAGCGCAAACCTAGGAGGCGCTATTTTAAAACTGGTTGGTTTACTGTGGGTCATCGATGTGACACGATCATATCTTCCTTGACGATACAAACTATGTAAATTTTAGTTCTACTAATAATCACCTGGTGGTTTATGAAATGTTTCGAAATGTTGGACGTTTATTTCGATACTTTCCTGACAGAAGATGTAAGTAATAGATAAAGAATTTATTGAAAATGATTTTCGGCGAGACCATAATTTATGGACGAACCAACCAGGTATTAGATGACAGATCTCGGATTCTGACGCAGAATCCACTCATTCACTTGGCTAAATAGAGTTTCGGAATTATAGCTGATGTCGGTTCGTGATGAAAACCCTAAATCTAATTCCTAACATTAACTACCAACTGTAAATCATAACTCTAATTCCCCACACTGTTTTATAACCCTCACTTGGTCCTAGTTATTAAGCGGACACTCTAAAGGTCAGTTTAGCGTCACTCAAAGGTCGTCCATAAATTATACTCTCACCTTCAGTCTTCAGTAATAAGGATAGAAGGTCTAGTGACCTATTTTAATCCTTGCAGTTTGTTACACTGTGGAGGTCCAATCTCGTCTTGAATATATCAACAGAAGGTGCTGATATTACGTGTTCTGGTAGAGAATTCCAGTAATTCACTACTCGGTGCGAGAAACGAAACTCCAGACGTAGACGATTTGATCTCGGTTTTTGGACTTTCTTTGAATGTCCTCTCAAATGCTCAGCCCTAGACGGGAGGAAAAGATAGGACATGTTAGTACCAAGGTCATCGTTCAGGATTCGATATGCCAATATTAGATCACCCCGTATTCGCCGGTAAGATAACGGAAATAAGTTGAGGTGTCTCAGTCTGTCTTCATAAGATAGGCTAGATAAGCCTTTTACCATTTTTGTCCCGCGGCGTTGGACTCGTTCCAACATATCCGCCTCATATTTGAAACAAGGACTCGCTGCTTGAATCCCATATTCCAAATGTGGCCGTACGAAAGTTGGGTATAATAATCTAAACATTTCCCCATCCAGATACCGGAAAGATCTACGAATAGACCATAATGCCCTATAGCCTTTTGCAGCAGCAGCCTTACAGTGACTGGTTGTTTTGAGATCATTACTTAGTATGACTCCCAAATCTTTATAGTTTCTTACTTTGGGCAACACTAGTCCACATAATGTGTAGTGATACGAATCATCATAGTTATTTAATTGCATCACAACACTTTTATTAGGGTTTACTTCTAGTGACCACCCATTCATCCATGCAACTAGTGAGTTAAGATCTTCCTGTAAAACTATTCTGTCTGACATACTATATATGGGTCTCCAAATCTTAATGTCATCGGCGAATAGTAGGACGGATGACTTAGCTATAGCTGGTAATTCATTTATATAAAGTAAAAAGAGAAGAGGACCTAAAATCGTGCCTTGGGGGACGCCACTTTTTACTGGTTCCCACGATGAGAGAGCCCCATTTACTCTTACCCTTTGTCTCCTTTCATGAAGAAAGTCACTTATCCAGTCTATGACTGCATAATGGATTCCAAAACTTTCTAGTTTCAATTTAAGACCAGAATGGGAAACCTTATCAAAGGCTTTACTTAGATCTATGAAAATGACATCTACAGGAATATTGCGATCTTTTGCCTCAGCCCAATCTTCTCTTGCAATGAGAAGATTTGTCAAACATGATAGACCTTTTCGAAAACCATGTTGTTCCTTTGACAAAAGATCATGTCTTTCCACGTAGTTTATAACAGCCATCCGAATAATTTTTTCCATTAGTTTTACAACTGCACTAGTTAAGCTGACGGGTCGATAGTTACTAACTAAATCCCTACCCCCAGTCTTATACACCGGACTGATTATTGCGTCCTTCCAGTCTCTGGGCAATCTGGACTGCCGTAGGGACATATCGAACAGCATCGCTAAGGGTTCAGCAATAACATCTGTGAGGGCTTACAATTACTTCACATGGTTAACATCTGGAGTTTTGTTTCTTGCTCAAATTAGTGAATTACTGGAATTCTCAGCCAGGAAATGTAATATCAGCACCTCCGGTTCATAAAGTTTAGATAAAATTGGGTCTTCATAATGTTACAAATGGGAAGGATCAACACAGGTCGACTGACCTATTCTTAGTAATGAAGACTGAAGTTGGTATCGAGATACTATTTAACCTCGTTTGTCTTAACATAATAATTGCATTATTTCCCTACAAAAATTGCATGGAATTTTTTCCTAGTAAGTTCCTTCCCAGCAAATCCGTTACTGACGCTTCAAAGCCGAGACTGAAAAGCATTTATCCGAACGGTCCAGGTCAAATCACTCACCACGACCTTGAGTGCCACTATTCAAGGCAGACATCCCATATTTGAAGTGCTCAAGGTTAGACAAGTGTGTGTTAGCTTGCATAAGTTCTTAATTTCTGCATTATTAGGTAGTCTGTTGACATCTGATAACCCAGAAATATACATTATAAGTTCTTTCAAGCGTATTATCCTTCTCATTTAGTGTAAACAATGTAGTTGTTTTTGGGTAATTGTCTTTTGCAAAGCTGTTGTTGTATCAGCTCCGTTGAAGATCGTGTTAGATTTTAAAAAATCAACTTGATGTAAGTAGATAAAATGACGTAGAATTCTAGGGACTACCTATTTACATTGACAGGAAGTACAACAGCCATACAGGAATGTGCCCTATAAATGGACTGGTCAGTAAATACCAGCTCATCAATTATATAGACATGGCCCATACTTAAAGAAACACTTGGCTTAGTTGCATCCCCGTTTGTATCTCGTTGAGTAACACGTAGATCTTTTAACTCACCACTATGCATAACTAAACTACGCCTGTAGCTCCTCAAGAGTCACTGCCGGTCCCCAGCCTGCAAGCAGGAGAGGGGTTTAACACAGGGTCAGCAAACCCATCCCGTAGAAAACAACACTGCGAAACAACACTAACCAAAATAGACGAATTAGACCATTTAAACTCTACCCTCTGAGTTTAAGGATCTTCTTTCAGAAGAATTGTAACCCCTCATGGTGAAAACCGAGATTCTTCGGAAGTCACGAAGCATATGCCCTTTCTAACAACCAGAGTAACAATTAGTATAGGTACATGGAATGTTTCGGAGGACCAATCGAATAGCTGCAGAAATGAGGAGATACAACTTGACGGTTCTCGGAATCCGTGAAACCGATTGGACCCAATCTGGATAGAAAAGGATGGATTCAGGATATGCTGATGTGGTCTGGTCACGAAGAATACGATGCTCCATACACTCAGGGAGTTGCTCTGATGCCGTCCAAAGAAGTACGAAACGCACTTATAGGATGAGAAACTCATAGATCTAGAACAATCAAAGCATCTTCCAAAACAGAGAGGAAACAACGATGAATGTTATCCAGTACTATGCACGCACTGACGATAGCAACGATGATGATGATGAGAGGCTGCAGTCGATCTCCGAGAAGTGCTCAGGAAAGGACCTGACCGTCGTGATGGGAGACCTAATCATAAAAGTCGCGACGGACAACACTGGGCATGAAGATATCATGGGACGACATGGACTAAGTAGAAGAAAGGAACGAGAATGGTGAGAGATTCGCAAATTTATGTGCATTCAACAAAATAGTTGAAGGCGTCACAATATTAGCACACAAATGCATACACAAAGCTACATGAGTCTCACCGGAACACACTACAGAGAACCAGATCGATAATATTTGCATCAGTAAAATATTCATAAGGAAGAACGTGATGACAGCAATTACCAACAGCCGAACAAGAACAGAGAAAGTCAAGGCACAAGCTGAATACACAGAAACAAACGAGCAAGTGGAGAAGAGCATTTGAGCTGACGAGCAGAAATACGTGGAAGAGCTAGCAACGACAGCGGAGAAAGCGGCAACAGAGGGAGATATGAAACAGCAATGTAACACAACGAAGAAATTAGCAAGGAAACATGGTAAACCAGAGAGAACGGTTAAGGACGAAGAAGGTAAGCCAATCACTGAAATTCAAGAACGTAGAATAGGTGGGTAGAATAATTTCAAGAACTCATGAATAGACCAACTTCACTGAACACACCACGTATCGGAGCAGCACACACAAACCTCTGATAGATGTCACTGCACCAACGGTCGAAGAAGTCAGGATGAACATCAAACAAATCAAGAGTGGGAAAGTATTAGGATTCGATAATACACCACCTGAAACACTGCAGTCAAACATAGAATCAACTGCAGACATGCTCCACGTTCTATTCAGGAAGATTTGGGAGGAGAAACAAGTACCACTGACAGACTGAAAAGAAGGATACCTCATCAAGATGTCAGAGGAAGGAGATCTGAGCAAATGTGAGAACTACAGAGGAATCCAAATATTATCAATACCACGAAAAGTTTTCAACAGAGTGTTGCCGAACCCGACGAGAGTCTCAGTGGACACCCAACTTTGTGGTCAACAGGTCGTATTCCTTAAACACTGTTCATGCACAGGCCAGATTGCGACACTACAGATAATCGTTGAACAATCAAGTGAGTGGAACTCGTCACTATACATCAACCGCCTTGACTATAAGAAAGAATTTGACATTGCGGATATAACTTTATGGGATCTTCTTCGACACTAAAATGTATTTGAGAAAATCGTCACCATCAGTCGGGTTTCATACAATGGACTAGACTGAAAAATGGTGCACGAAGGACAACTGACAGAGGCATTCCAAGTGAGGACCAGAGTCAGTCAAGGCTGCTTACTCTCTCCCTTTCTCTTTCTTCTAGCGGTCGACTGGATTTTGAAAATCTCCATATCTGATGGGAAAGTATGGAATACAATGAACAACTTGCATGCAACTAGACTATTTGGACTTTGTAGATGACCTGGTCCTTCTATCCCATACACACGAACAACTGCAGGTCAAAACAACCAGTGTAGGAGAACCCTCTGCATTAATGGGCCTCAACATACACAATGGGATAAACCATGATCCTCAAGTAGAACACGGTGAACACCAAACCAATCACACTTGATGGAGAAACTGTGGAAGAGGTGGAATCTTTCATGTACCTAGATAGAACCAT
>NC_031495.1:45904062-46039261 GCF_000237925.1 Schistosoma mansoni | reverse complement strand
CGTTTCTGTTGCTGAGCCATGTTGCAGCTTGATGTTGTGGAAGAGTTGGTCCCAACTCTGTCGTCAGGCCAGGTCTACACGTTCAAGGACAACCTTTTCTAAAGTTTCGTAAGGTTCCCAAACATCAAAAGTAAAGATACCAGCCGTGGTGTCACAATGTCACACCAACATCAATGGTGGTTGACAAGAAATTCCATAACAGCGATCATAAAATAGTCTTCTGCACCCTTCCGATTCTTGCCAAGCGCAAAAAAATTAAAGACATTAAATACGTGTTTCCAATATAGAGACTATGCAAACGCTGACTGGAGTAACTTTTGGTTTCTTATGAAGCATTCTGACTGGAACACTTTCTTCACCAGTGATAACCTTTTAGAAACACTGGAAATATTTAATACTACCACCAAATCTGCACTAGACGCTACCTTCCTTTGTAAAATTGCTTTCAAAACAATTGCGCCCTACATCAACCTAAAGGCTAAGTCTAAGCTACGAAAACTAAGAAAGACGTACTTTATATCAAAAGATTTTAGTGCCCTGCACCAGGTATACTCTGTACTTGAGGTAGTGCAAATTTATCCCAACAAAAATAAACAGACAGAAGAACGTACTGCGCTCACAGCCGCATCTAAAGTCCAAAACTTATGTCGGCTCCTCGCAAAACGCATAAGAAAGAACGAAGATCGCAACATTCACTCTTTACTGCACGATGGTGTGACGTACTATGACCAAATCGTCATATGCGAACTGCTAAGTGAATGGTTTTCACAAAACGAGAATACATCTAATGCCCCAGATAATAAAATAAAATGCATAAGCAAAAGCTATATTAGCACCATAAACTTTGACATTAGGAGTATACATACCGCCATCAAAACCCTTAAGCTGAATGCGAGCTCTGGTGTTGATGATATACCATCAATTCTCTATAAAATGTCGGGGCCGGATATACATACGTTTTTGCTCAAAATATACACACTATCATTAGAGGCGGGTACATATCCTGAAGCCTGGAAGGTAACGTATGTTCTTCCCAAACACAAATCAGGACCGAGAAACCTGGTCGGAAACTACAGACCTATAAATATCACCCCAGTTATTTCGCGCATAATGGAAAAAGTGATACAAAGTCAACTATCAGATCACCTACTTAAGGAAGGACTAATAGACCCAACACAACATGGTTTCATTAGAACAAGATCATGTAGTACATGTCTGATAGACTTCTTTAACGAGGTTACTCGCATACGTGACCAGAAAAAGCTAGTGATTATACTTTATTTCGATATAAAGAAAGCCTTTGACAAAGTACCCCATAATCTTCTAATCAACAGACTCCAGTCAGTTGGAATTATAAACCCCCTATTGCAATGGATTAAGTCTTTCCTCACAAACAGATACCAAATAACCAAGCTTAACTCTACAACATCTACACCTCGACCAATAACCAGTGGTGTTGTGCAGGGTAGTGTCTTGGGCCCATTGCTCTTTATAATTTATATCAACAATATATGCAAGTGCTTTACCACAGGTAAGACCTACCTTTACGCTGATGACTTGAAAGTCATCTATAAAACTGACATTGGTGATGTACGAAGTACTATGCACACGATCCAACATGAACTCAACAAAGTAGACGACTGGTGCAAACGCTGGGGGCTAGAGCTCAACACAGAGAAATGCGGTTGGCTATGTATTGGAAACACGTCACTTAAACTAAAACTAGCACTTAACAAAAACCCACTGCTCAGACTGACATCAGTAACTGACCTTGGGGTACATTACTCCGACAGTCTTAACTTCTCTGAACATATCTCAACTAAAGCATCTCAAATGCGGAGATTGCTTGGCTTCATCCTTCGTAATTTCTTTCAAAACGAAACTAAAATCATCCTGTATAAAGCCTGCGTAAGACCCATCGTCGAATACTGCTCGTTCTTATCTTCCAACCTACGCCTATCTGATATACTTAAGGTGGAAGGAATACAGCGAGACTTCACTCGCAAAATACTTAAGAACGACCAACTCACTGACTACAAATCCAGATGCCATATCTTAGGACTAGAACCCCTCTGGAAAAGAAGGCTTAGGTCTAACTTAATTCTTTATTTCAAACTCCTTAAAAACCCTACTTATTCCACATGTAATATAGCTCTCTACCAAGACTCACATGGATACAACCTTCGAGACAAAGTATCCACTGTCAAAATTGAAAAACACAGATCGAAAACACGTGAAAACTTCTTCCTTATCAAGTACGCATTGATATGGAACAGTCTGCCTTCTGAAGTACGCATGGCAGACAAATTACATACGTTTACAAGACTCATTGATCAAGCCCTCACCTGCATAGATCTGGTGCAAACGAACACATCCACGTCCCACACAGACATCATAGGCTCTCTACATATATAGACTGAATCGCCTTATTTCCCTACCTTGTAGTTGTATTAGATACCTTCCCCTCACTAATTCTTTTCAATTGAAGTAGACAGGCAACTCACTGGACCTATCAACATTCGGTCGCTAAATGGCGCTTATAAATACCCTAAAACGTCAGAAGAAACGTACAATCGACTGCCTACTGCCAGTGGTCGTACAACTACAGAACCTGTCACCCATCAACCGGTTAGCATAGAACAAAACAACCTCAGCGCGAATTTAGTGTGAGTTACTTCTTGTCTACTTATCAGTTTTTTACTCATCTGTACACTATGTTGCCTTACCATCAATATTATCTCACCACTCGTTATCTTACCTTATCTGTAACTAATATAAATCTCCACTTTTCTGCCTACTATGGTAAACAAATATCCTACACTATACCCTTCCTAATGCCTATACTCTGATTCGCAACCTATACTTTACTATATAGTCAATAAAAACATTGCATCAAAGCCTTACCCACAATCCATAATTTGTAACTGTCTGATAAGCTTGTAACATGGTACTTATAGAAATAGTGTTTTCCAACAGGATGTGAAACACAGAGCATTGTGTGAGGTATGATATGTATCCAAAAAATAAGCGTAAATGAGCCTAACATCACAAAAGGAGGGAGGGTGGAGTTACTGACCAGCAAGCACTGATGGTGTGGGCGATGATTTCAATCCACCCGTGTTTGTGGGGCAGAACATTTTGTTTGTATCAGGCTCTTTATGGATGATAATAAGTCAATAGATCTGTGATATTGAGATTGTTCACCTACACTCACCATTAAGACTCATGTTTCTAATTTTTGTGCTGGATTAACTATTCTACTAAGACAACCTTTAACATGCTAACTCGGACTTTTACATGAAAACTGTGTGGCAGGCATCGGATGATAAAAAAAAACTGACTGTAAAGGATATGGTTGCTATTTTACTCAACACTCTACTCTCTATATGCACTCTCTGTTCTTCCTCATTCCAACCTTGACTTCCCTCCTTCATTGGAACCTACTCCACCTTGATAAATATCACAACTCATTGTTCTTTATTACTGCCTTCTCTCTTCTGGAGCCCCTAATCGCAGTTCACTCTTGCAACATGAGCTAGTATCAATTTAATCTAATAATTTATCATACCTCCATCTGTTCCACTAATAAATGTTAAGCATTGGTTATCGTTCATATCCAAATGCCTTGCTGCTCCTGGGTTTATCTTTTTTTCTCTTCAGAATCTTGCTCTTAGGGTGAAGCTATGTAGCTTCTGACATCTGGAACAAGCTCGACGAACGCGCCTTCCCAAGGTCATAGCTCGAACCAGGCGCTCCACAAGCCTACTTTATAACAACTATAAACTTAGAAAGCTGCATCACATAAATACTTAGCACTACCGAAACCCTATTACACTTTTTGTCGAGATTGGATCTGGTATATAACGTGGACGCTATGCCCCTTTGGAAACTATTCTTATGAAAACACATTATATCTGAACGAATGAACTGCTATCAACTTTTATAGATTATAATTACTAAACAAGCTTGCTTGGGATGCATACTGTGAACCAGTATATGTTGTAAATTGTAGATCATGCCTGTAAAAATGGCGTGTACCTGCTATTGCAGAAATATATTATTATTATTATTATAATGATAATTCATCTTTATTTACCATTTAGAAAGGTTATATCCATATTCAGAAGTTGCATACTTTCCTTGGTTGACACAGGCAGTAAAGGGTTCATTATTTCATTTTAGAACTTTAGAATTTAGATTTTAATGTTCTAGTACGACCCATTGAAGTCTCAGTATTGAGAATGAATGGACTCAAGCTGTCCATACGAGGATACTATGAATTGCTTATTAAAGTTGATAATTCTTTATACACACCTTGGGAACTTTTATTTAGTGAAAAAGGACCGTCAATACTGGGTTTGAAAAATCCGAAAAGGTTCAAACTGGAGTTGTCTATATTAGTTTCCAAAGAAAAGTCTGATGCTTTACTTGAAGATTTGATAGCTGCATGTGCTAAGTGCAGCGGAGGTATGAAAACTGAACCTATAAAGCTTCAAGTAGAAGGTGATCCAGTCTTTACTAAAAGACAAGTAATCCCTTATAGTTTTTGAGATGGAGTACATAAGACATTGTACGGTTTGTGTGCGACACGTATATATATATATATACTGAGCTATACTGAGCCCACGTAACTTATTCTAGCTTCCGGACACACCAATTTTTTTATTCTTCTTGAGTCACATTTTGACCGCGTTAATTATTTGCTTTTCAAACTGGAATGTAAGCGTATATGTGTCCGTTTCTTATCTTACTCACCACACATCTGTAACCTATTTTCGTCCTGCTTCAAACGTTTATTAACGCTTGGTTGAGTTTTGATTCTCTCGCATGCTCCAACGCGCGTCACTTCGTTTTACTTCGCTTTCCGATTAACGATTGTACGAAATGTACGTACTCAAAATTCATTCTCATATTTGACTTATTTAATTCCGTTATTCACCAACGTGATTTGAGTCGATGATTATGTACGGAGATCGGTGACGTGTATATTTCAATAACGATCAGGAACTATCTTACTGAAGTCAGGTCTCCGGGCTACTAAATATAGTTGAGCCTATTCAGTCTTCAGCATAGGGTACTCCTATTTTTACGCCATTGAATTCGGAAGGCAAGGCCCCTCAAATATGTGAAGAATACAGATTAATACTTAACTTTCGCTTGTTGAAGCCAATGTGTAAGACAGTAGAAGCTGAAAATTTTCTTAATCAAGTTCAGGGGTCCAGTGTATTATCGATAGTCGACTTAAAAGATACTTCTCCTCAAATTCCTTTAGGTCAATTTTCATCTATTTCTTAAACAAAACACACTCATTCTGTTCTGTTCAGATACAATTTTCTTTAGTTTAAATTGTTCTCCAGTCATATTTCAAGAAGTAATGAATAATTTAGTCCGTGATCTTAAAGGTCTTGAACCTCATCAAGATTATATCAATAATAAATGTTTTGACAAAGCAGATCATGATCAGAGACATATTGCTTTAATACGTCGTTCAACTGAGCATATTACAGTGAATCCTAATAAGTTTTAATTTTGTGTATCTAGTTTTGAATGTCTTGAGCATCTAGTTAACGATAACGGTCTCAAACCAAATATAAGAGCGATCAACTCCACTGACAAATTCACCATCTCTGAAAATTATTGGATAACTACGTTCGCTAGTGGTTGTTAGTCAGCACTATTCCAGCTTTGTTCCTAATTTTTCTCGTGGTGCTGAATGTCCATTTGATATTTTGACATCCAATTCATTTAAATTGGGTGAGGAACATGAGCATTGCTCATGAAGTCTACTAAAGTTCCTTCAAAATGATTCTGTTCTTCGAACTTATTCACCTAGTGCATATTCTGCACTTAATATTAACGACACATCATCTGTGGGTATTGGTGAAGTTTCAGAGTTGGAAGGTAGACTAGTTATCTGTGTTTCACGCAAACTTACTTTTACTGAACTGGGTTCTTCAGAAACTCAGTGGGAAGCATCAGGCGTGCGCTTGGGCCGTCTAAAGACTTCACAAATATTTATTTGGAAAGAAATTCACTATTGTTGCTGATCAGAAACTATTAGGATTCATTTATCATCCTGAAAAATCATTAGCAGGTTCCTCAGCTGCTATGGTCCGACGATGGAATGTTACTTTGAGTGCCCATGACTACATGAATCAGCACAGAAGTGCCAAACAAATTCGACATGTTGAGTACATTTATCGACAACCATTTAAAGATAGTTCTGTTAATAATCCAGACTGTTTGTTAGTGCAACCTGTACCGGTGAGACGTCAAGATCACATTAGAAAAACTCGTAGATACTTTGGATGTATACTCAGTGCCACCCGAAAAGGTTAGAATGATAATCTGACACGTAGATTTCCTGTCTATTTTTCAAGCGGGATGAGCTATTCAGTACTCCTGATGTTATTTTGCGTCTAAATGATCGTGTTGTTGTTCCTTCTTGATTACCTAAATCTGTTCTTGAAGATCTTCATAGTGGACATTTAGATGTTGAGGAAATAGAATCCTTGGCAAGGTTCACATGTTGGTGGCCAGAGATAAGCACAGATAAATGTCGTATAGCAAACGATTGTGAAGAATGTCATAAGTTGAATAGTCAATCTTCCAAGTGGGCTCTGTGGTCGGTATTGTCTGGAGCCTAGGAGAGAATATTTTGGTTCATTTCCTGGCGAATACTATGCACTTGTTGTCATTGATTATTTTTTGAAGTGGCCTCGGTTTTCTTTCACAACTTCACCATATTTTGACTTCACAATCCAAGCATTAAGAAGGGCGTTCGGTTGAGGAGTTCCCATGGTGTTGATGCCTGACAATGGTCCTAATTTTGCTGCGGATGCACTCACTACCTGGTTAAGTGGTATGTGGTGGAAACATTTGTTCACAGCTCTCAGGCACCCTTGTTCTAATTTTCAGGCAGAAAATTTTGTCAAGAAACTGAAAACTACTGTTTATTCTATTGCTGCTTCAACATTTGTTGAGCTGGAGAGGTGTTGATAGTCTGCAGAAGTTACATATTATCGTGGAAGTGATCTTCGAACAGATGTAGTATCAACTCGATTTAAGCAAGCGTTAGTCAACATTTATAGTCAGGCAAAAATGAGTGACAGACATATGATGAATAAGATACGAAGTGTACACACATATACGCTCATATAAAAGTATAGCCAAGGTTAATAAGCAAATGATTAACAAGATCAAAATATGACTCATGACAGGCGAATTGGCTTGGCCAGTAGCTAGGATAAAGTATATGGGCTTAACAAATAAACTGATACTACACAGATACGGGGATCGTGGAGAAGAATGTTTGAAAAATTATTGATTCAGACTACAGATGTCAGTGATTTATGTACACAAAACTGACATATCGATCAAATACAATTACATGAACCATGTGAGTCTGTCCCAACACCGGTTTTAAATTATAATACTGAATTTGTTCTAGATCACACTGAGTACACATCTAGTACACAGTCTGACAGACGCGCAATGAACCTAAGAAGAAGAATTATAATGGACCACGGAAATTCGAATTACTATTTAAGCCGTGGCGGTTGTGGCATTTGCATGAACTAATGATTCTTTTTTACTTGATGACTCTCTTATTACGAATTCCAGATATAACACTTCCCAGGTGCTCATCCATTGTTGCATTCTGTTAATTGCACTATTTCATCAATCCCTAGTTGGTAAATCAATCCTTATTATTATATTTTATTAATGAGAAACTTTCAAAGTCGACTTCTCTACTGTCTACAGATTGCGCCAACCAAGTTTTTGAGACGGCAACTGCGTCCGGCTTGGCTCTTTTATCAACTCAATATCATGATCAAAATGAGCTCTGGGCTTTGAGTCTTACTCTCCTTGACTGTATGAAAGACAAGTAGGCTGTCATTATGTTCAGTCTCTGATTTATCAACTGCTGTTTGGGTAACTGGCTTTTCTTTAGCAACGTTAGGTCATTTCTTATTCTTGATCTGTACACATTCATCAACTTTCATTGGGGTGGTGATACACACAGTGTGAGGCCCTGGATGAATGTAGATGACTTGGGTAGTCATGTTGTTGTTTTTCCAGTTAGAAACAGACCTGGCCTTGTGATAAGGTTTCTAGGCGTTTGAGATGGTGGCGTTTCCCTCTTGTTGCCGTTTGGAGAGCAGGGGACAGAAGGAACTTCCTTTGTTGAGCGTTTTTATTTCTAATAGACCTCTTTGAAGACGGTCCTTCTTTTTCTTGGCCCATGAAAGTCAATCGAATCTGAGCTTATTTGACGTAACTTCACATCAATTTGTGCATCGAACAAGCGAGTACCATTTTATGTATCGATTGAGCTTGCTAACACTCCTTTTAGCAGCGTTCATTATCACAATAACTTCAGATAGCAAGCTGTTTGCGTCCGAGCAGCATTGTTAACACAACCACACCCAACTATTTTTTACTAAACCGTTTTCACTATGAGGAGAGAGTACTGCCTCATCACCAGTGGAGGACGACTTTGGCAAAGCTCAAGTATTCTCTAAATACTTTAGCAATGTATACACCATAGAAACACCCTTCTCACCAGTCCATAAAAATCCCCCCACACAAACACTGGACAGCGTGACCATTAAAGAACTCGATGTCTTTGGTCTGCTAGTTAAGCTTAACATAGGTAAATCCACTGGACCCGATGAACTGCATCCTAGGTTACTAAAGGAATTAGCTAACTTTGTTGCGAACCCTTTAAGTGTACGTTTTAATCTATCCGTAACCCAGGGTCGTCTACCAAAAGACCGGAAGAACTCCATAGTAAGTCCAGTCTTCAAAACAGGTACAAAACATAAGCCTGAGAATCACCGACCAATTAGCCTAACTAGTGTGGTTGTTAAAATCTTAGAAAAGATTATTCGGAAGGAACTGTTAAAGTATCTCGATGAAAACCGGATCCTCTCGGAAAAGCAGCATGGTTTTAGGACAGGTTACTCTTGTCTCACAAACTTATTAGTCGCTCGTGAAAGCTAGTGCGCTCTTAAGGACCAAAAATTACCTATGGACGTAGCTTACATCGATTTCAGCAAAGCTTTCGACAAAGTTCCGCATAACCGGCTGTTATATAAGCTAAGGAATGTCGGGATTGAAGGCAATCTATTGATGTGGATAAATTACAAATTTCTTTTGGAAAAAATGATACTCTTGGCGATCACTTTAAGTGAAATAGATTCGATTAAAGCGAAACCAGTACTCTTGATGCGTGATAAACAGTCAAAATAAGAATCAAATCAGCAAGGAAAAATATCACTGTCCTTTTTGAATGTGTTATTGAAAAGCAATGACGTATGTAGGTGAACACTGACTATTGGCAAGTCATCTTTCAGTTCTTTTAAGGTTTTTTGTTAATACGGCATCTCCGTTTAAAACCTCGATACGTCTTCGAACGTAAGGTGGTGGTGGATCAGATAGTTCTTCAGTTACTGGGAGCGAACTATAGTAGGACATTCTTGGGAATAATTGTTTTTCTCCCTTACAGGAATTCTTCGCCTACTAACCTATATACACTGAATTATCTTGGTCTAGATTTGATGAAAAGTATAAAACAAGCTTGTAAAATACCCACAATCAATACCGAGGATCCCACAACGTTTTTTCCACACCAAGAAGTTTTTAATCTGAGACCGAGTGATTTCGTCATAGATATTCTTCAAACCACATATTCTTAAGGACTAAAGATAGTATCTTAAAATGATTCACCAATTTTTTCATTTTCCTCTTTTATCAATCAAATGCCTAATTTTCTGCCTCGGGTTCTTAGTGACCCACTGCTACTAGCCCTTTAAGCGAAAGCTTCTATTCCTTCCAAAGCCGTATTACGACGCGCGCTGGCTGACACTTGCGCTACCTTCGTGATGAATATATCTGTTTGTGTGTTTTGGGTAGTTTTACTTCTGTGTGGTCCTCTTGCTAGTCGAAAACATATCCTTAATCTAAAGGTTTCAAATATTTAAAATTTTACATGAAATTTAGAACGATGGTCGTAAGTCGGTTTTGTGCAGTCATTTCGGGTTTGCAAAGGATTCATTTCTCTCTGTTTTCATCCAAAAACTGGAAGGTGATTTACAATATGTAAGTTTAGCTACATCATGTGGTTTCCCACAAATGATTACAGAATTTTTCGTAATTTTAGTTCGTGGTTTCATTTTAGTTGTAAATGAACTTTTGCAATCGTCGAAAAAACAAGCTCACCATATTTATATGTTAAAATGTCACATTCACTGTGCAGTTAAATGAAACACACTTATCATCAAGTTTAAACATTTCAATATTTAGATATAGGCAGTGTTCGCTTATTTTACTCACAGCTGTCTCCGAGTATACTTCTAAATTTGCCACAAACCCGAAATACTCCATCTTAAGTCTGATTTTCAGATCAGTATAGTTAACTGTCATAGAAAATATTGTTTTTCATACCTTTTGTTCTTTATTGCTTCCCACTGTCGTGACCCAACACATGATAAATTCGTCTATTTTATCCTTTTCCTAGGCTCTTTTTGTTGACAATCGATCGAATCTTACTGATTGTCAGTGTTCAGTTAAAAAGTCATTGTCGTGCATTACTTTCAAAAGCTATTATTTGTGTTTCAAATTTAAATTACTAAAGTGCGAAATCTGAGCCAAAGTATAGTCATTCACGGTGATGTGAAGCAGAATAAGTGTACATAATCCTCTGCTTTTATAAAAAACCAGTTAATTGTTATGTCTGGCTACACCCTTTATAACTGTGGCTCAGACAATTTACTCTGTATTTCTTACCTTGGGCTCCCCAACTTTAAAAAGTCTGCATACATGGATAGAGTAATTACAATGGATGACTTGCACACCCAGTAGTAAGGTTAAGTCAACTTGGGAAACGATCGTGTCGTGTTTTTCAGTGTGTTGGCTATTCTAAACAAATTTTAGAAAGTGTCAGCGGTTTTAGTATTCATTCAACTCACAGACTCTTCGAAGCTCATTCTAATTTGTTTTAAGTACGACAATGAACGGAAGTAACTTAAACGTAGGCTACTACATTCTACACCGTGGTCATGGGTAGTAGTTGATAACGTAAGTTAAACAGTAAGGACGATGGGTAAAGCTATACATTAATTTGGAAGAGTTCGACAAACTGGGGGTTTAAAGATTGTTAATAAAGTTTCTTTAAAAAGGAGCTCATCTAATCCCTAACACGGTGGTTAAAACTATGGTCAGAGCGCCTTAAGTATCATTTTATGTAGATTCCATCTTCTCTCCGATTTCCCACCTTTCATTAACACTCTGACTGAGATTAATATAGGAACCTGGACTCTATGTGGAATGAAAGTACCAGTAACGACATTGAAGTAGGTCTCTTTACTTGTCGGGTATTTGAATAAAACAAGATGTTAGGAGTCATAGGTAAAGGAACTAGAAACATACCACAAACTGTTTAGTTTGATGCTTATCTGCTGTTTATGCTTGGGGATTCAATTTGGATTCGATGAGTAACCGACTCGCTTAGTCTTCGATTGTAATCCTTTTCATGACTGACAACTCTTATTTCCTCTTCTTTCTAACTTTGGAACCTTCTTGATTATCACTTATTATGATTTGTATTCCATTCCTACTGGGCCAATTGCTTCAACATATGCTTAAACTTCAGTCTTGTCTTTCATATAATTAAAGTTCATTATGCATTTAACGATAGCACCAAAGCCTGTTAGCAACTGATTAGAAATTGTTGGTTGATTTGTAATGGTTTAATACACAGGTGTTCTCATTATTTTGTTAGAATTTCTCGAGACAATGGGCCTTTTAACGTTTCTATGATAAGTACATCAAAGTATTTATTAAAATAAATGAATTCGATTTTGTATCATGTGACATATAATCTATTTTGCTTTACAGATAACTTTTACTCTGGATAAGGCTGGGGATTCCGGAGTAACGTCTCTTATTGTACGTCGAAATTCATTTTTCTACTTACTCATCTTCTATAGGAATCCAAGTCAAATTCTTGTTTTTGGGATAAGTCATTTAAATTTATTTACCTCTCATTTGATAAATCATCCAAGTTAGTGGTTCGCTGGTAATTTTCTGACATTTTTGCTCAAATAGGTCACTGGTGATACACAATCACGATCCCAATTATAAAGGTGTAATCTTTGAAGCCTCGTCTTTAGAAATGGAAGAGGATGGTCAACCTGCTATCAAACCCATAGGTTTGATTGACAATATTCATTACGCTCTTACCTGTTTGCGGTTGGTTACTGATCGAAGCCTCTCGTTGGCTAAAGCAATAAATGCCGTAAGTTTCTTATCGGATTACGTCATTATATATATATATATATATATATATATATATATATATCGATTTGAAAATCTGTTAGGTGAAAGTTATTTACATATCCACTATTTCATTATTGATTGACTGGGTAGCTATTGTAAATAATGTTAGTCGTAAACTTTTTTCCAAGTGTAATGAATATCTTATTCTTTGTTTAATTCTTTCAGATAATATTATCTGAACCGAAACTTATAGAAAAAGTTAAATTTATGAATGTATTGGAACTACATCGACAACAGTATCTTGTCTACAAACTTCTACGTGAAGTTGCTGAATACTCACAAGATACTAAGGATGAAGAGCAACAATTCCCAGACCATAAAGCTAAAAATCATATTGAACCAAGTGATGATTCACAGTTACAAAAGGTTTTCGGAATCATTTTATCTCAAATTACTCCTTTTGGTAAGTGTATTTGTCTGTGCGAAAATAGTTTGTTGTTTTTCATATAAAAGCTTCTGGGTAATACCCTGCCAGGACAAAGTGTTCTCAGTGCTCCCTGTCTGTGAAACTTAACTCTGAAAGATAAAAAGCACTCATAGGTTACTAATATTTGAGTATAAGTCCATTCAACATTAGTTGTGTTATTTAGGATCACTGAATGAGCAATGTTGAGATTAGATTCAGGGTACTAGACAAATAAAATAAATTAGTTGACAATATTTTGAATCTTTGACTAAACTGATTGAAGCTCACATTACATATGGACAACCACTACTTACCTCGACGCGCATTGTTTGGTGACTTAGATATAGATTAGAAGAAAACTAGGCTCTGCCAAAAGAAACGTGACATCAGTTCATTAAGTCATTTACCGTCAGTCTAAAACATGTTGGTAGGTACAGGCTTCCTGGTTCGGGTCTTCGCGTTTATCGTAAACAGTGGTTAAAGACATTAGGTGACATGGCTCAGAATCGGTCCCGATGGCTTAGATGCACTCACTTTTTGTCTTATCTTACATTCCGAGTTTTAGATTTATTTCATATCTTCTATCCTTCAAACTTATCCCTTCTTTTGGAACTAACTTTTCCATTGTTTAATTTTTCTTAATATCATTGATACTTCTACTTTTACGACTTTAGTATTTCTCTTTTTAATGTCATCTCGCTTTACTGATATGGTGTGGTAACTTGTATCAGGTTTACATCGACTTACTAGTTCTCAGTGGGTATCTAGATAAAGCTAGTCCGTGCTGTAAACTAAATCCACAGAAGTTTCGGATATCAAAACTAGTACAGTTGAGAATTATTTTGAGTTTATTTTATGATTTCTAAGGTAATGTGATCTTACTTCGGTTGTTAGGGAAAATTAATGTACAATAAGTCTTTCTGAAGTTTGTAAAGTATCGTCGGTTGGGTTGCACTGGAATAGTAACGAAAAAGCATTAGTGATCACATTATGGAGGTCTGTTGTTTTGTACCCCTTCTCTCTTAAGCTATTAATATCGCAATATTTTATTCAAAAATCATTTTGGCATTATTTTCAGGAGTTAGAATTTTGATTGAAGCTACTCTAGTTGCTATTCTGTCGCTTTCATAACTATTGTTTCAAGACAGAGAGAAAGAAAAAGTGTAGACTAGAAATAGATTTCATATTTTCCAAACGAATCAAAGAACTTAATGGTTTAAACATTTGTCTTCAGTCATCAGATCACTCTTAAGTTTATGCAATCTGATTATGTTAATAATTATCAAATATTATTCTATTTTATTTTATTTAAACACATAAATATTGGTACAAAGGGGCACCAGATATATATGCGCCACACAAATCTCATTTGATTTGTGTGATACTGCTCAGGTGCCCAAACTGAAGCAGGTGGTTTTCTTAGGGGACCACACCCGGAGCCTTTGACCTGAAGGTCTGATCGACAAGGTAGTGGAGCATCGTGAGGAGATGCAGTCCCATGGTAACCGGTGACCAACGATTGATTCATACGCCATTTGTTCCATTAGGATACTGGAGCCTATGTGCACCATTGGTTTGGAATCAGGGTTTTCCAACTCCCCTAGGTGGATTAGCTGTGTCCACCAACCCGGCTAAGGTGTCGGATATTCGCTTTCCGTCCTCTCAATTTCGTAAACAACACCCCCGCCGCGAGACTTTCCCGGCCGAGGCTATATACGCGTGGCCATGTGAGAGCATTTTGAGAGGGGGAGTGGACTCTCCCCACTCTAGGCCGTACCAGGGCATATTATTTTATATGTTTGATAAATTGTTTGCTTCGATTACAATCTATAGTTATACCTACTGAGTTATTTCACATACTGCACCACACTTCTGTAGACTATAATTCATCTAACCTTACTTTGCTTGGCATATGTGTTTTAGTTGAGCTGTTTAATCCAGAAATGTAGGAAAAGAAATAATTTCTTTTGTAAACTGTTAATTCATAAGTTTCAACGAACTGTCATAACGTTCGATTATTTAAAACGTAAAGGGAGGTTTTATTCAGTCATTCTGAAATGTAAAATGTCCATCTAAAATACTGTATTCGAAACCATTTGAAACCAAAACATGTGTTAGTGTATGACAATCTGTTATGTCCGTCATCACCTAGTCGTAATAATCTCAACTCCAAATGTGTTCGTTTGAGGTTTTTTAACATTCCATGATCAATTTATTCATCCGGATCCAACTTATACATTACTTCTCAACAAGAAAACTAGTGATTGGGGCTGTTCAGTCATTAAATGTTAGAAATTTTTTAGAAAAGATGACCAACACAAAGCATTAATAATTGGGTTAGTTTTGCAAAAATTGTAACGAGTGTGTAATAGATTATTTGTTTTAGTGAGATTGTAAAAAGCAATACCTTTCTCATTCTATTTCTTTATAAGGTTCATTACAGCGGATTCCATACGAAGTGAAAGACAATGTAATAAGTGCTAATGTGAGTGATCTTTTTTATAGAAAAATACAAATTTTTTATCCTATTCTAGCTGACAAGTGTTTGGGAACTCCTTACGTGCTTGAGTGGTTTTATTTATTTATCGAAGTCAGATATTTAAATGGACATATCATCAATCCTTAAAAATCTTAGCTTATAAGAGTTAATCATAATTATCAATATAGGGTTGTAGATATTGTTAAGTTTTATTTGAGATCCTGTAAACATTGGATAACCGTTCCGCCCTAGTCTGGGACTCCTCAGCAGTGTACATCCATGATCCTGCATATGGGATTCGAACCCAGGGTTTTCGGTCTCTCAAGCCTCAACAATCTCCACAACCCTATACCGATAATTATCATGTGCTCACTGGTGACTAGTTTCGAGAAGTAATTCTCGGAGCTCTGGTGAGAAGGCGTGATCAGTGGAGTTCAACCGTGTCGGGTGTGAGGCAGTTACCCACCGAAGACAATGGAAAATGATCGCGCAATATCGTGAGTTGATTGAAGTTAGACATTAACACCTGGATTTCAATCCGGCGTGCGAGATCGTGAACGTGCACTGGTGAGGAGCCCCAGATTAGGACGAAACAGCCATCCAGTGCTTCCAGTTTTTCAATGGTGGTCTAACATTGATCGGTTCATGATCTCAAATAAAGTTAATGATAATTTACCGCTTTACTACTCATTCCGCTGCTACGACTGTGAAATAGTTTATAAGTAATCTTCATATTAACTAATATGACCCAAAGCATATGTTTATTTAATAAGCATCGGTTTTCCATATGACAAAAAACACTTGTTGTTTTATTTTCTTGAGTATTTAGTTTCATATTTATTATTATTATTATCATTATTACTATCATTATTGTCATCATTATTATTGTTATTATTATTATTATTATTATCCTACTATAAGCAGTGGAAGTATTCGGAACTCATGAATATCATATATACTTGAACTATTATGTTAGAGATTGTAACCTCGTGAGCTATTCAATCAACTTCAAATGTTATCATTTTTATATTAGCTTATTGGGCCGAGATACTTGAAGAAAATTGAGAATATCTAATATGAATTTCTTAAATATATAAGAACTCTCGTCTAAATTAGAACGAATAGTTTCACAGTATTTGAGCGCCGAGTTGATGTAAGACACTACAAATTCATTCGCTGAGATTTTACAAATATATTATTCCTATTTAATGAATTTCTTAAGTTCATATCACATTGTTATAAGTGCTCTTATTACAACCCAGCTATTCCTACTGCTTAGTATTCTTGGACACCAATTCACTCGACAAGTACTCAAATCAGAACACGGTTGAACAGGAAATAAATTATATTCTGAATAACAAGGGGTAGATGAAGTAAGAAGCACAATAAGAAATATGTTAGTATATTTATAGTTTTTACATGAGAAGATTCTAGAGTCTTCCCCAAGTATTGATTAGCGGTGATTGGATAGGAATCAACCAATCAGCGTGCGCCAACGCAATTGTGCATGGAATATGCTTTAATCCAATTCATGTCCCGCTAACACACATAATCATCGCAATATTTTTAAATGTATTCACCTTGTAATATATGTTCTCAAAAGTAACTTTTTTTCCTTATTTAGTTCACAGTTCGTTTCTTGAATACATCTGAAGAAGGCTTATATCATCTATACTTTCATAATTGTGCTGAATTAAATGTAGAATCTGGTAAACGTCATTCAGTTAACTTAACAGTAAGTTTTGACTTTGTTGAAGATAATGATGCGTTCTATACGCTAAGCAGAGATTTGTACACTAGGGGTGATAAAATACCGTTTGTGTGAGAGGCAGTGTTATTGATCGACTGCCCAAACTAAAGTAGATGTGACGGGGCTCAAACGTGCAATCTGTTAGTTGGAAATCAAGTGCTTTAATCACTGATCATTTTGTTAAGTTGCTGTGTATAATGTAAAATGCTGTTTTAATTGAGTTTTTTAAATAATTCTTGATCATTTTAAATGTTATTCTACTCAATAACGTCCCTTGATTATACGCTTAAATAGTATTTGAAAATTCAAATCCTGTAGATTCTCATTGATTGTGATTACGTGTTCCGTTGGGTGATAGTTGAGACCTGGTGCGTAATGTGTGTTCACTGTTTGTTAATCGATAAAATGTACATTTCTTGTGCCGCAGATAGCATAAAGTGATAAATCCAAATAAGGGTTTCATTTCCGCGCATACTTTCTGATGAAAGAAATATGACTCACAAAATAGATGTAATAATAAATACATTTAATAAACTCATTCATTATTTTCAAGCTAAGTCTGCAACCAGATTGACTTTGAAGTGACACTTGGAAGGTAGAAAATCCGTTCGAAACATTAACATCACTATAATTCTACGTCGGTTGATACCATGTAGATTACATTTTATGAAATGTAAAACCAGAAGATTTCATCTTCTAAATAACGAAATATCAGGTAAGTTTGTGTCATTTACTTGAACTAATTACGACGGAGCTGTTTAATACATACTCTGTAAGTATTTAAATTAATTTTAAGGAATAATATATGCATTCACTTAAGTAAATGGTTCACAAATGGGAATGATATGATTTTCATAAAAAAAGATGTTTTCCTCGTGTCTAAGATTGATCTTGTTTCGCATAGATTTAATAACAATGTTTTATTTCCATGACTTAGTTTCTGTTTTGTATCTTTTTGTAGTTAAAAATGGTTGAGAAGAATGTAAACAGTTATTTATCTGCTGGTCAACAACCATTACCTACGCTTTATGCAATTTCTTGTTTGGCTTATTTGTTCCTTAGTATTTTCTGGTTTGTTTACCTTCGCAAATCAAAGTGAGCACTGGTTTCTTTCTATTTTTTATGCACTAAAATCTGCTTACAAAAATACTATTGAAATCGATCTTAAGCAGTCATTCTTTGAATCAACAAACTTTAACTAATTCACCTATTATTACATGAGATTTTGTCACACCACCAAGAATTAAATGCAGTTTTTCTCAGACTAGTCACCAAAATCAATTTTATGTTTTGCATACAAACTCTAGCGGAATAATTTTAAAATTCATGTACACAAAAAGTGGCTGTAGAATCACTTATTTCTGTCCATTATTCTATTGTACAGTTTTTTTAATATCTATGTAATTAAATGCTTAAATCCGAATTTGGTAAAGTAGTGATTGATCGAAAATTTTTTATTTATATTTTCGGTCAATGCAAATTGAAAAGTTTCATAGTTTTAAACTTGTCTCACATTTCCCATCATTACAATATATTTTCTAATGTGATTGACTGACAGAAATGAAAGGTTAATTTCGTCGTTGCTTTCATTGTAGCTCATCATTTTCATTATTAATTATCCCATAATTCCATGAATTTCCCCAGTCAATCTTGATTTATCCAAAAATAGCTCAACCCAATAAAATGATTTCATGAGATTTTTTCCCTTTCGTTTTTTTCCTTTTTCATTTACACTTTCTGTTTATTTGTTATTTAATTTACTTTTTGTTTAGAAATTCGGTTTATCGAATTCATTATCTCATGTTAGCAGTTACTGTAGTCAAATCAATTTCACTTGGCTTTCATAGTGTAAGTTATAAAACAAACGAGTATGCATTCATAATCAATTTTGTTTTAAAGTTTTTTTTCATTTAGAATAAACTTACTTTTTTTACAAGGGACAATTTAACATGTTTATTGTACAGTTGTTTTTTTGTTTTAACTAGAGATATTGCTTGTTGACATTTGAACAAGAAATTCTTTTGATCATTAACCTTCATTTTAGATGTGGTTCATAGCGTATTCATAATAAAAATAATTCTGTTGATGTGAAAAAACAAATACAGTCAACAAATTCAATAAGAGTAGTTGACAAATACCCGCCTTCTCCATTAGCTATACATATGATTGAAATGGGTCAAATGGTTGGTTTTAACTCAGCCTTTGTGGTTTTGTATGAAATTTTCATAGGGTGAATACTTAGTTCATCTGGATTAGTTATTTGAATATTCCCATCGATGTTTAGAACTGGAATTGATCAGTCTCTTTTCTCATCAGTGTAACCTGTGCGGATTGCCTCGATATCGCCGTGAAACCACAAGTATTATAAACAGAGATGGATGATTTGTCAAAGCTTTAGCCATATGAATGTTCAAACTCGCTATGTGTGTGTGTGTCGAAAAACAACTTGTATCCACACTAAACACAATCTGGTAATACTGATTTATTATTAAGAATGGTACGATTTATAGTTTTTTTTATATTCTTTGTTTCTTTCTTTCAATTTGTCTAGTTTTACCCTTTACTTTTTGTAAATAAAGCTCTTAACAAGTAAATGTGTGGTCAAACTGTTCAAGATGTATCGCGCTTATATATCACATAAACCTGACAAGTTTTTTTTCATTGTATTTCCTAAATATTGATTGTGTTCAACAGCTAACGATACGTTTCAGGTTATTTTGATGTTTGAAAAAGCGTTATATGTACATATGTACATCAAAAATGCGATGTTTGTCGTTAAATTACTGACGACGAATCTTTTGTGGTTTCGAGAAGAATCCAATCAAACTTCATGTAGAATTGTTCCACTAATGTATATCATATTTTAAATAGAGATACACTTTTTCCTCTAACAATAAAATAATTGCCATAGTGATTATCATGAAACATCGAAATATAAATGTAATTTCATTGCGAATTAAAATTTTTATAGCTGCTAATGTATTTCAAAGATAACTTTCCAATGGATTAGTTACTACTTCTCAGGTAGATTACCTTCATCATCGTCAATAGTTGTCCCTATCTTTAAAAAGCGTTCACGTCATCTATGCAACAACTACCCGGGTATAAGTCTACTTTCGATTGCGTCAAAACTATTGGCTTCCGTCATACTTCATAGACTGTTCAAAACTCGAGAAAGATTGACTCGCAAGAAGCAGGTTGGTTTTCGTTCTGGTCGAGGATGTATTGATCGTACCTTCACTCTCCATCGAATGTTAGAAAATCGCCATACTTATTATAGGCCAACAATTGTAGTGTTTCTTGACATTAGAGCCGCCTTCGATTGGTTGAACAGGACTGTTCTCTGGGTTTGTCTATCAAATAACGGGTGCGCCAGAGAAGTTCGATAATATCTTGAAAGCCCTATATGCAAAAACCCCAGGCAGAGGGTACACAATAATCTCTCTCCCTTGTTCCATTCAAGCAGTAAGTTTAGGTGGGTTGTCCAATCTCACCATTCCTCTTCAACTTTGTCATCTATGACATTCTGGAAATAGCTCTGATGAATATAGATAATGGTGGTGTGGATCTGTTGCCTGGAGAAAGGCTTCTCGATCTTGAATATGCGGATGATATTCTCTTACAATGTGATGATAACCATGTCATGAAATCCGCACTTAATCAGTTGGCAATCAGTGTCCGTAGGTATGGTATGTGCTTTGCACATTCTAAGTGCAAAGTATCTTTACAAAACTGTCAGGGCCCTGGACCTGAACTCACTTTGAATAGTGAGAGGATAGAAGTAGTCGACAAGTTCGTGTATATGGGTAGCTGCGTGAGTACTGGTGGTGGCGTGAGTGATGAGATCGATTCACGTATAGTAAAATCCAAAGTAGCCTATGGCAATTTCACCCATCTTTGGCGTCTTCGTAATTTTAGTTTGGCTGTAAAAGATCGGAGCCACAACGCGTCGGTAAAAGTAGTTTTTCTGTATGCTTGTGAAATTTAGCCTTTCCGAGCTGAGGATGTTAGACGACTCAATGTTCGATCATTGTTGTCTCCGAAGGATTGCTGACATCCAGTGGCAACACCATGTTATTAATGCAGATGTTCGGCAACGTGTTTTCGTGCACAGCGACGATCATTCATTTAGTGTCACTATCTTGAAAAATCGACTTCGGTGGCTTGGAAATATTCTACGAATGTCGTCCCAGAGAATTACACGTCACGCATTATTTGCTGATACTGGGACTGGTTGGAAGAGGTGGAGAGGTAGTCAATGCACGACATGATGCGGTGGTATGAAAGGAATCTGTACAGTACTGGGTTCTGTTGATCCTTCATGATTTCTTGATTGGGATCCAAGAGACGGTGTAACACAATGGCTTAAGGCTTTATCAGAAAAGGTTGAGAACAGAAGCCAGTGGCAATCCTGCTATTGTAGTGAACAGAATACTGGTTGGGGACAATCAAATGTATTTCAGCAAAAATTACAGACTACGTCAGTAAATTCTGAAAACCATACAATGGACAGTCAATTTGCAAATTAACAACCAATAGTCTCGATCTTCACTGTTTCTTCTCTAATTCCATTGTTCGTGCATTTTCCTACCGATTGCGCTCTGTTTCAGTTCTTTCCTCATCGGTCTTCTGCCAAAATACATTCTATGTCTGACCAACACCATATACTACTTATATGGATATAAGTAGACCACACCACACTATAACTTTCTTTTACTTCATAAAAGTGGAAATAATTACTCTAGCTGAAAGAGTTCTTTCTGGTTGTATTTTTCCTAAATGAACTGTTTCTCTCATTATTATTATTCTCATTTGTTTAACTCAAATACGCTCATTTCTGTTCACTTTTGTTCGTCGTTTTTATACTCACCTTCCATCCTCTGTCTCTTCACAACCTCATTGTTATTGTGCGGCACATATATATTTGGTGCCCTTTTGTACCAATGTTTATGTGCTCAAACAAACTAACAACTCATTATTAAGTTGTTTCTGTAAAGACTTTGTGTCATTGTGACCAACACTGATGGTGTATTCTTTCGAATCTCACTTTTTTGTAAGGATTACTGATACCAACCGATTGTCCAAACTGTAGTAATTGAATCGGCGTGCGAAGCAAGTACTGGATGATTGAATGTTAGTTGCGATTGTGATTAAAACACTTGAGTTCCAATCACTGGATTGTACAAATTCAAACATTTCTCTATATACTCTAGTTGATTGACCGACAATTAGATATATGACGAAGATAAGCTGCTTAAGAAGCTCTATTTGCGAAATAATGCCAGTCATAATTGGGGATGTTGCATATTGATATGTAGGCAGTGTTAGAGGTTTCCTTTGAGTAGGAGGAGGATCCATTACCTTGTTCTCACGCATTGTATAGTGTCACTATAGAAAAACATGTGTTCTGTTTAGTACATTAGTATGATGTTAGTAACAACAACCGTAATCAATCTGAAGAGGTACTGTTGCAAGGTTGGAAACTACTTTATCTACTTATCTATGAGAATTGATCGTAAATGCTAAAAATAGTGAGTTAGACAACTAAAAATGATTTGTTCATGTTTCTTGAAAATCAGTCTATACTTGCACTACCACTCATTTACCAGGTATATATTTGTGTACCTGGTTTCATACCATATTTTAAATGTGGGGGCCAGGGATACTTCCTGTCTAACCAAACTGAAGTAAGTTGAGGAGGACTCAAACCTGACACCTACGAGCTGAAAGTCGAACGCTTTAGCCACTAACCCCAGATCACCTAGTCGGACTCCGACAACACAAGTAACATTCTCTTTTTTCCTACTTGTGAGGGATTTATAAATCTATCAAATAAATATGAAAAATTCTATTAATTTCCTTCCAATATACTTGTTGGGGATGTTAAATCCCCAAAACTCACTTGGTAAATGACTTATTTTTGTCATTTTATTTTGAAAATTTGAATTTCTTCGTTTTCGCACCAAAAGCGCTCTTTTCACCTTCGAGTCTTATTTCCTACTTTGGAAAATCTTAGATGCTATTGGCCCGTTGTATCTTTTAATACGCTATTTTGTAATGCTTCCCAAGGACAATTTTATGCTGTATATATACGTTTGATTTCTTCCTGTTGCGATTGCTTCTGCTTCTGGCTGCCTACGGAATATATCTTCCCCACTTCCAACTTAGACTTCTCACTCTAGTTAGCTGGGTTTGAGACGTGTCAGTATAGATAGCTTATTGGTCTCTGGTCACAAGTCTTTGTTCCGTTCGCTGACTAAATGAATTCGTAACCTCTTCAGACAACAATACTCTGTACGTTCTATACACTAGAGAATAAATTTAAGCTGCAGTATGTCTAAAAGACATTTTACAAAATGTTATATCATTAATTTATAGAATGGAACTCATTAAATCCGCAATGCTTACATAACCATAATCGCTTAACATAAGTTGATTAGCACTAATTTTCATCAATGACAATCTGTTTTGTCACTGTTTACCACTTTTTAGAAAATGATTATTTGTTATTGTTTTATATGTAAGTGATAATGAAATGTTATTATTGTTGTTTCCTTTATTTAATTTTAGGTAAATTATTATGTGATTGGGAAACATGGTGCTCATGAAGAAAGTTGGGCTGTTATGTATTATATCACTCATATGTATGTGTGTTTATTTGTGTAGTAATTTGTATTACTAGTGTAAAATCTTTTCAGAAATCTTTTTTTGTTTCCCTTAAAACAACAAAATGTTTTCTTCCACACTATAGAAGTCATTCCAAGCAGTTATTGGTAACTTTAGTGATCTACTATTAGTCAGTCATTTAACTAAAAGTTGATTGATCCTATCTTGTGTGTTGTGATTATTGGTTTGCCGGTATTTACAGTTATCATTCAGCAATTCTAATTTACAAGGCATTAAGCAAAATTATTCTGAGTAGTGAGTATTTTGTTTGTTAGGATTCGTCATCGAAGGGTTTCTGTAATCCTAATACTTTTTGTGGAACTTGAACTCGCATCACACTACCGCAACTCATCTATTCTATGGCTGCAATACTGACACTTTCGGGTCATTTAATAATAACAAATGTCACTTGGTCTGATCTTTATTTTCCATAGCTTTCTATCGATCAATTTGTGATTATGACTGCTAAAATAACTGACTTGACATTGTGATTCACTTTGTTTTGATGTCATGTGGTTATAATCGAAATAAAGTCGTATACGTATGTTTCGCAGAAGTTTACACCCATCAGCATGGCATTTTCATAATCTTGAAATGACTTATATTCTCACGGAGCTAGTTACTTCTGAAGTATAAGTTTCTGTAATAAACAGTGAAAAGGATTCAGTATACAAAACCTTTTTCAATTTGAATAAGCATCTCATATAAAATAACCAACTGAGAGTTTTTAGTATAGGCAGTCTATGGTGTGTCTTAAATTTGCAGTTTTACATCACAAACTGGCTTTAGTTACCCAATCACTGAACATCTGTTTCGTTGTATAAAATTTCCCAGCACTGCTCATCCACGACCTCAGTATATTCGGGTCACCGAGTTGACATCCAATGGTTTACATTTCTACACTCAGTTAGTTCATAATATCACGTGACCATCATCCGTTGTTATTGATGTCGTTTGTCTCATGTTCAACTTGGTTGAAAATCCACTGGTCGCGACTTCTCACTAGAATTCTGAGAACAAACTCTTGATGTTAGTCACTAGTAAACACATAATAATTTTTAGTATATTGTTGGGGACGTTAGGTCCCCAGAACTCACTTGATAAAGGTCCCAATTTCGTACTTTTATTCTGAAAATTTGAATTTTATGTTCTCGCGCCAAGAGACGCTTAGTCGGCCTACAGCTTACATTTCCCACTCGGAAATCCTTGACTGTCATTGGTTGACGGATTTTTTTAGTAAGCTATTTTTTGGCTCTCCTAAGGCGTTTTTATCATTGTATAAATAAGCTTGATTTATGTGCTTAGTGACCTCGTATTTTTTTGGGTGATTGTAGAATACATTCTCTACGCCTCATCAAGACTTCTTGATCTAGTTAGCAGGGCCGGGGACAGTGGTTTAGAATAGCCTATCGTATCACTGTGTCATTGACCTTCGTTCCGTTTACCGAATATGATGAACTCGTATTAGCATCAAGCATATCATATACGGAGTTGTGGAGATTGTTGAATTTGTAGTCTTACCTATCGAACTTATTTTGTTAGATGTTAGAATTTACAGTAAATTAATCTATTAGAAAATATTTTGAATTTTTTAATTCAATAAAAGAATATAACTCAACAATGTTTCATTCTTTGTACTTTAAAATAGAGTGTGGATCGTAGAAAGTTATTCTGTATTTTTATAATAAATGTATCTTAAATTGTTCTTTGCTATAATCCGGACTGATCTGTAAGAATAATATGATAATCGCGTAATGCAAAGACCATTTCCCTCAACTCATACTATACTTTGGAAAAAAACACTAGTTAGCCTATGGCTTATATTAGTCTTATTCTAATCAGCAGTAGCAATAGTATTCCAACAACCAGAATTATTTTTAGAAAACGGTTGTCCACTTCATTTCATTTTTATTCAGTAGTTAGCCAAAACTTTAGCTATAGTCATTTAATTGCCTACACTATCAAAATATAGACTTTTTTTTAGGAAAAAAACTACAAACAAATTTCATTGATGAAAGATTACCACTTGTTTCTTCACTTACAAAGACGTTTTTCTTGATGTTTTGTATAATTTTACCAGAAAAATAAGTTATTACTTAAATTGTATATTTTCTTATATTGAATAAGAAAAAGGCCATAACAAGAGTATTCATGTTTAAGTGACAGAATCCTGATTGAATTCATTGATCAATTTGCGTAACATGGGATCAACGATGATCTTTAAAGTAGGGTGAATTTGTTTTGTTTACCTGACTTCTTATCAACTGATCGTAATAGGTCTAACTGTAAAAAATGGCAAAATTCGAGAAAAGAGTATCGACCAGACCTCATACAATTGTGGATCAACCCCGGTTATAACGATCCAAATCAACAGAACAAAAGGCAGATTGAAACAACGCTTAAATTTAAAAAAAAAATTTAATGATTTCAACAGTACCGAAGTGAAATCATCAAAGAAAATGAGTAAATGGTTTGTTCAAGATATAAATACATACAGAGAATGTTGAACCTGGGACACTTGGCATACTACATCAGGAGAGGAAGTTAGCTAAATGAGTAACGAAAATAATGTAAGAAAAAAAGGGAGGCGAGCGTTTTCGGTCAATAAAATGTATAGGGTAACAGTGTACGAAATCGAAAGAAAAACAAATAATGAATACATCTACTCCCACTAGACAAACTTTGAGAAAACGTCACTTAAATATTCCAAGCATTAGTTCAAATTACCTCACAAACAACAAACAAAAATCCTGCACTTTTCTGCGTGATTAAAGTTAGTGGTTACTTATTTCATGAGCCAATATCATACACTGATGTTTCATAAGTTGAATGAATAAAGCATTAGTTCCTCTGAAGAGAGAATACACCATTCCTGAACCCCATCCGACGTGGTCATTTCACACTATATAGGCAACTAGAATTGTAAAATTATATCTTAAATCGTTAGTATTTAGCGTGAAATACAAACAGAAGTTCGGAAAAGCTGTGGATACTAATTGTTGGGATGTACATTCCTTAAAAATTAGTCAGATATCATACAATGTAAAGTGATTCAACTCAAATCTATTCATATAACTACATTGAGTCATCTTGAATTATTGGTTGACATTATATGATCATATATGTTCATATGGTCTTCTTACGCGTTTTCTACGTATTTTAACTAATACTGTATATTTCTCTTTTTTGCTGATCTTTAAGTTATCGGTTATTGTTGTTTCCTTTAATTTTAGTATTCGAGGTGCACTTCTATTTATCACTATATTACTGATTGGTGCTGGTTGGGCCTTTATCAAACATATGTTAACACCGCGTGAACGTAATGTGTTCCTGATTGTAGTACCTCTTCAAGTGAGTTTGTTCTTGTGAAATTATTTTCAAGAGGAATCATTTTTTACACATGTACGTAGCATAAAATTTACCTTGGCATTTTCATTATCAACAAATTACGCTTAGTTCTCTTGTGTGAACGTAATAGTTCATTGATTCGCGTTCGTACACCTTAAGGTAATATATCATCATGAGGAAGTGCAACACAATGCTTATCAAGTATCTGTTATATGGCCGTAATTAATTTCAATCAAGACGCCTGCCTCACTGTTTCGAACACAAACCTTCAAGCGTCTTTTTATGTGTACGAGCCTTCTTTCATCCTTCAAGACTAGCAGTCATTTGACAGCATCAGCTCCCATAGTGAATGTGGCTTATCGCTTGGTAAATAAACCTGTTTGTGACTGCCTCACTGTATTAGCTAGTATTTGAAGATTTTATTATTCATTTCATTATTATTTCAAACACTTTTATAATTGTCTAAGAAAAATTGTTGTTGCTGAACGTTTCTTGCTTATACAAATGTGCTTGTTATTGTGTAGAATATCTAGGTACATATGTAAGTTTTATTTTAATCTTTTTAGTAATAATGAAAAAATCATTGCATAGATCAATCTAAGTTTATTGAGATTTAAGTCAACTATTGAAAATCAGAGATATTGCCCAACTATTTTTTAATACAATTAGTGGGTATTTGGATCATATACAACATAATTAAACACTGCTAATCACGATTTCTTACTAGAACTCCAAATTAGTTACTAGTGCGTGCATGATTATTATTAGTGCGAAGAGCTCGTAAAGATTTCTTAATTTCGTAGTTTGTACCACGAACCGACCTTAGTTTAATAACCATTGAAAAACAGAAAATACCGAACAGTCGTTTTGTCCTAGTTCGGGACTCCTCAACAGTGTTCATTCGTGACCCCACCAAAGATGGTCGCAAAGTGATTCAAGTTAGAAATGTAAACCATTGAATGCTGACCCATTGATCTAAAGGTTAAGCGCTCATCACAGTAGCTGAAGGTCTTGAGTTCGATCCCTGCCTTAGTCTTTGATGTTCAGTGCTTAGTCTCGTACTTGTGTGGAATAGCTGCGTAGTGCTTTCTGGTTTTCAAAGGTTGTCCAACTGAAATCAGTTGATGATGTAAACAATGGAATTCAATAATCACGACAAACTCCTTATACTAATATAGAAAATTGGTTTTCTTGTTATTGAATTAATAGTTATCGTATTTGTAAAGTGTTATTAACCTAGATAATAGACATAAGGAAAAAAGTGTGAGGTGTTCAAGAAAGAAATCTATGGATGATTAAGTATTTGCATTAATTATGCCATTAAAGTAATAACTGTCAGTTTAATTTAAACACTTTTCGTAATTTGTTGGTTTATGTTTATAAGAAATCAGCTAATCAAACTCTATGAAATCAACTAATGGAAAATGAACATTTGAATTATGAAAAACATATGAGTCACTGCTTTTGTTTATCTAATTATAAGAGTAGTGAAATTTTTCAATAATAGCATAGAATGCTTACTTTCTTACTAGGATCTTTAAACTTTTTAACCATGTTTAATTGAACTGGATTATTTCACACTACGGGACACGTTAATGTTACTGATTTATCCACTAACCTCAGATTTGGGAAGGGTTGTTATTAGATAACCGTATGAATGATAATAGCGATTCCGGCCATATGTTCGTATATAAAACCTAAATCTTATCTAGAATACTGTAATATATATCACCTATCAATGAAACTAATGTTTACTCAAAAAATTATCAGGATAATCTCTGTTACTACATCAGTAAGATAAGTGCGAATATACATTGTTTCATAACTAGTACGCGATGATCAGGAATCATTTCACTTGTCGTAATGCATAAACCTTTCTCAACATTTGCGTCCGTTTGCTAATATATGAATTCGCAACTGTTGAATTTTGTACATGACAACCTGTTAGTGATTACGGGTTGACCGAGAAAGGTAGATATTTGTGGAGAGTTTGAATTCTATCAATGTTATTATACTAGTGATGAGTTCGTTTATGCTGTTGTCAACTTCGAGCTGTGTTAGTTGCACGTGGAGATCACAATTAGCTGTCTCAGTGAAGCGGTTGGAAAATTGTTGTAAGATGCGAACTCTTTGAGATGTTTGGAACGTCATTAGAATTTATTTTGGAGCATCAAAATCTGTTGACTATATTCCTGATCAGACTGTGAAGAGATAGTTTGTGTGTCTAGTGTTGGGAAATGAGGCCGGTTAAGGTCCTGAAGTCACCTAGACAGGAGATATTGATTGATTTCAAATGACATTTTATGATATTTTAGTATAAAGCATCATGTTTCTTTTAAAGCATGTTTAAGTTACATCACTTCTATCCCGCTATAACACATATTTTTAACTGATCTCGTTGGCATGTGTTCTCAAAATCGTTTGATCCCTGTAGACTATCTCAGAAAAATCTCAGTGATAATCAACCAGTTTCTGACTCTAAATGGTCATTCGAAAATCATACTCCATTTCATATATATTTTTTGTTTAGCCTGACAATCGGATGTTTCCTGTCTTTTCCAATGTACTGACCTCTTAAAAATTTCTCATTCATGTCTGTTTATTCCTTCATTATCTTTATCCTTTTGCATAGGTTTTAGCCAATATTGCTACTATAATTATTGAAGAGTCTGAAGCCGGTGCGGCTCGTTATGCTACATGGAAAGAGATTTTCATTTTTGTCGATTTAGCATGTTGTGGAGCAATTTTATTCCCTGTCGTTTGGTCTATTAAACTTTTAAAAGCAGCTTCTCAAACGGATGGTAAAGCAGCTATAAATCTGCGTAATCTGCGGTTATTCCGTCATTTCTACATTCTGGTAAATTCGAATTTCTGATCACTTACAGTCATGAAATGTTTAAATTGCAAATTTCACATACTTGTTTAGATTCCAATTACTTTTTTTGTAAAAAGAAACCATATTTATAAATGTCAGTTTCATTTAAATTAATATGATTGTTGAGAATTCATACTTAGCATTAAATTTAATCGAATCCTCAACTGACCATCGATTTCTATAACATGGGATTTGAAAATGCATTCGTCACTTAAAATTTTTGTCGTTTCTAAAATTATTAGTTTTATTTATATCATATTAATTTTTTATGATTTTAGTGTACAGTAAGATTGTATACTTAAACTCGTTATCGTAGAATACTGTATGTATTTGAGCTATGGTGAGTACCGAGTGATTGGCTTAATAGTTAAAATACTCGATTCCTAGTCATTGAGTTGGATTCTCGAATTTCGCCCCATCTACTTCATTTTATGCCATGTTTGATCAATAATTAAATATCACACATAGAAATTCAAGCAAATAAAACTGTTTTCGACCATTTAAGCTATGAAATTTACTAAGCGGTGCGTAATGGCATTGAGTGTTGGACATTGATCTAATTGTTACACGTGTTAATCTGTCTGTGTTCCAAATACGGTTCTATGCACACTCGTATGAATTAAACATCATGGTTGTACAAATTTTCGAAAAGCTTTAGCCTTCTCTACTCCTAGTACATATGTTCTTTATTCTTGGCTTAGAGATTAGCTTCTTTTATAAAGATGTAGTAGTGTTCATTGTTACAATTCTACCATCTAAATACCACCGTCTTACAGGAGTTTTATATTAGTATCTACGTTTATATTATTTCGTATGCTTTGTCCTTATTTGCTTACGGTTTGCCCTCAACTACCAAAGGTAAGATTCAGTAGCGTAAATTTCTTTGTCCAGGAATTTTTCGTGGATATTTCGCTAAATTGGTCCATTGAATTTGGTCAGCACCAAGTAGTAGAAACATGGTATTGGCTACAATCGGGTAATATGTTATCATAAATAGTCATCTACATTAAGCTACAAGTCTCTATCTGACGAGTCTTCATTTGTCGAAATATAACACCTTTTAGCATTAAGAAGAATAGTTTACACTATTAACAGTTTATTAATCCATGGGTAAGACAATTTATTACCTGGGGAATGGATTTTAAGTAATAAAATTGTGTGGAATTACACTTTACAGCTCTGAAAAAAAACCTTAAACTCTTGATTAGTATTGTTTTTTATTCAATTGTTTTGCATACAATTGAGATGTGATTTTTCCATTAGTAGTATCTTTAATATCCTACTGTTTCTCATTTCACAGGTTATTTGTTACGTGTATTTTACACGTGTCATTGTCTACCTGATGACAATCACTGTAGTCTATTCGTATTCATGGCTTGTGGAATTATTCAAGGAAACGGTGACTTTCATTTTCTTTATTTCAGTTGGTTATGAATTTCGTCCAGTTAATGATAATCCTTATTTGCTTGTTTCTGATGAAGATGAAGACGAAGATACTGTGATGGAACGTATGCAAATGGAAGATATGTAAGTAGTATTATTTTGGTTCGTGTACACAATTTTATGACTCTTAACTTTTCCATCTCCAATTCCGTTCGTTCTCTTTCAGAATTACATTTCTCCCACTTAAAGTCCTGGACAATCCTTCCCACTTGTTTTATTATTATTAGCTTTATTCAATATTATATTTCTAGTACAATATAGAAATCTCAGCACAAAGGATTTCAACAAGTTCCCGTTTCTTACTTCTTGGTCGATCCTGACGATAAATATTGTGTGATCACCAGTTAGAAGTTAGCAGTCCAATAAATCGACATCTAAATAATTTACACTCTTTTCGCTGTATATTGCCAGCAACCACGATATTTCTGATTGAGCCTTTTGTAACTTGCACAACGAAAGGTTGTACACTTTTCAGAAACGCATCTGAATAGGTTATGCGATTAATAGCTATAATGATGTATTAAAACAAACAAAATTAGATAAGTTGTTGAAATATATAGATGGCAGGAACAGTTACCACTCATTCTTTTCATGTCTGCTCCCAATTCCTAGCTCAATGTGTTCTTTGGCCTTCCTCTTTTTCTTTTCCCTTCAGGATTCCAAGTTAAAGCATGCCTCATGATGCAGTTTGGTGATTTCCTCAATGTATGTCCTATCCACTTCTAGTGTATTTTCCTAATCTCCCCTTCAGTTGGAAGTTGGTTTCTTTCTCTCCCACAGTAGACTGTTGCTGATGGTATCTGGTCAACAGACTTTGAGTATCTTGTGTAGACAATCGTTTATAAATATTTGTACATTTTTGATGATGGTTGTAGTAGTTCTCCAAATTTCAGCTCTGTAAAGTAGAACTGTCTTGACGTTATTATTGAGTATTCTGATCTTGATATTGGTTGACAGTTGTTTTGAGTTCCATGTGTTCTTCAATTGTAGGAATGTTGTCCTTGCTTTGCCAATCACTGCCTTTACATCTGCAACAGATCCCCCACGTTCATCGATCACGCTACCCCGATACGTGAAATTTTCCACCTGTCTCAGAGTTTACTCCATTAAGTGTGATTGGGTTGGTGTTCTCCGTGTTGTATTTGGGGATCTTGCTTTTTCCCTTGTGTACATTGATGCCTAGTGATACAGAGGCTTTTTATATACTACTCGTCTTCATCTGCATTTGTTGGTGTGCATGGGACAGAATGGCTAGGTCATCCGTGAGGTTCAAATCGTCTAGTTGCATGCAAGCTGTTCATTGTATTCCGTGCTTCCAGTGAGATGTGTAGGTCTTCATAATCCAGTCAACTACCAGAGGAAAAAGAAAGGGAGAGTATAAGCAGCCTTGTCTGACTGCGGTCTTCACTTTGAATGTATCTGTCAGCTGTCTTCCATGCACAACTTTGCACTGTAGTCCGTCTTATGAATTCCGGATGACGTTGACGATCTCTTCAGGTATTTACACCATAGCGTCGAAGAATGTTCCATAATATTCTCCTATCCACACTGTCAAATGCCTTCTTATGATCAGGGAAGTTAATGTATAATGACGACTTCCATCCAATCGATTATTTAACGATGATCTGTGGTGTCTCGATTTGGTCTGCGCACAACCGATCGTTACAGAATCCTATCTTTTGATCTTGTAGTTGTGCGTCTACTGAATCAGTCGTCCGGTTCATCAACACTCTGTTGAAAACTTTTCCTGGTACTGATGATAGTTTGATAACTCTGTGGTTATCACATTTTCTCAGATCTCCTTCCTTTGGTGTCTTGATGAGATATGCTTCTTTCCAGTCTGTCAGTGGCATTCGTTCTTCCTTCCAAATCTTCCAGAATAGAGTGTGAAGCATGCTGGAAGTTACTTCTATGTCTGACTTCAGTGTTCCACCTGGTTATGTTGTCAACTCCGAGAGGCAACTCCGACTATCACGTCGAGTTAACAGCAGGTAGAAAATAAAAGTGTTTCATCTTTTAACAAACATTGTTGTTTATCAGTTATAAAAATTGTTTTCAGTGTGGTTTTTCTCTTTAACTAGAATCCGTTTATATGACATATATTATTCACTAGTAGTGTGGTGTGTACTACTTGTATTGGCATGAGTAATATATAAAGGTAGTCAGAATTAGAATGTCTGGCACCAGAAGGTCGAGAAGGAAAGAACGGAAACAGAAAGCAATTGGTATAAAAAAGCAGAAACAATGAAGTCTGAGACGATTGACTGATATTTGCAAAAGAAACGATCAAGTTTGAGAAAATTGATTAACATTTTGAAAATTAGGCATTTACTGTATGGTTCTCAGATTTTAGTAAGACATTCTGTAATTTTGTGTTCAAATACATTCGATTGTCCCCATTTGTGTTCTCGTTCGCTACAGTGGTAGTACAGTACTTTATTTATTTAAACACACAAACACTGGTACAATGAGGCACCAAGTACATATACACCACACTTCGTCATTCGGAATGTGTGAAGACTGAAATACTGCCCGGGTATAATACTTGATATATTTTAATTAATTATGCCATTAAATTTCACTGATATAGAGTTCTTAACCAATACTTGTTATATCGGTTTGTTTTTAACTTAGAACTATCAACCTCTACGTTCTTATATTTAGACGATTGTCAATCAGACTTGTTGTTGGTGAAATGAATAAAAGTGAATAGCTTTGTAAATAAGAAGAAAATGTACTTGACTTGTTTTGTTTAAAATAATTAATTGTGCATGCAATCCCATAAATATGTTTCACTGTTTTCCCTCTTACTTCCATAGATGGTCTCAGTCTGGTTTAACAGATGGAGTGACACGAGTACAAAGATCCCAGTCGAAGCGTAAATCAAATATTCCCATGAAAACTTATCCAAAAAGTCAAGATAAAGAATCATTACTACAAGGAGTTGAAAATGCATAGTTTTATTCGAAATATATGCTTCTCAATCCTTTCTCACCTACTAATATCAATCTACATTGCAAAACAGATAAAAAATAAAACGATTTTATATGTATACACGTTTGCGTAGTACTATTATTACTACTTCTATCGCTACCAACTGTGATTTCCTTTGGTTACCTTATACCTGCTTTGCAGTTTTATAAACGTATATAGTAAATATCCAGGTGTAGATGCGCGTGTATGGGTAATTCATCCCTCTTTCCCCTCCCTCCCAAAAACACTTCTGATAATTTTCTGATCTTCTTATATTCACTCATGTTGTTTTCCTAACAGACACTTTGTACACACCGATTCTTCTTTTATGGTTATTATTTTTCTCATACGATTTTGTTCGTATATGCGAGGCCTTCCCTATCTTCTGTTCTTTCATATAAATAACATTTATCATTTCAGAACAAACCTTTAAGGAAAATGAACACATCTATCTTGTCATCCTTAAATAAAGCACACACAATGCATATAAACTAATCATTATATTGAGTGAATTTAAAGTTTAATTCCTTTTCTTAATCATTTTTGAATAATACTCCACCATAAAAACGAGAGACAGTGATAAATTTGGATAGTGCGATAAAAAGATGGTTATCAGAATTATGTGATATACTGACACAATACATCGTTTTTACGTACATATGTGATCAGATTATCCAAAATGTATTGCGCAAAGAGATCACATAATTCTAATAACCTTCGTCTTCTCATCGCATTATCCAAATTTATCAAAGGAACTAATTGTTTTAGACAACAGTAAATTGTTTAAATCAAAATGATTAGTTTAATCCTGTTTTACCCCCGGCTTTGGTTATTTGAATATTATTATCGTTATTATTGATCGTTACTATCACTAAATCCTGTAATAAGATAACTTGCAGTGCAGACTCTTATTTTTCCGTTTCCTGTTTTAGACCGCTAATTCATTTCCTTGTTTGCAACAAAAAATAAAAGTAGTTGAAGTAAGAGTTTGTTTGTATAATGCTCTGTTGTAATTGATTGATCACTGAACAATGACCAATGTCTTGTTTGTCTAGTACTTTTGTACTGATTGATTGAGTTACAATATGGTTACTGGTCTAAGTAACTCAACAAGGATAAGTGGATTATTATTTGATAGAGGTGAATCAAAAAAAGAATTCGGCTTCAGTTATAGCTTTATTTCTTTGTTCATTATTAGAAGTGTTCTTAATCTTTCTTTAGGTTTACACAATGTTCTAGTCTTATTTATTTACGTCTGTTACCCCACGCGGAGGAGCATAAGCCGCCTGCCAGCATTCTCCATCCAACCCTGTCCTGGAAAATCCTTTCTAGTTTGTGTTCATTCTTTTCATATCTGCTTCTATTTCCCGGCGTAATGTGTTCGCCTTGTTATATTTGAGGATTTCTATTTTCCCTTTGTGTATGTTGAGGCCTATTGATGCAGAGGCTGCTGCTACACTAGGTGTCCTCATCTGCATTTGTTCGTGTGTATAGGATAGGAGGGCTAGGTCATCTGCGAAGTCTTGCATAGCATATATTCAGATAACAATGATTAATGAGGAATTTACTTTGTGTAAATAGCTCATTTTAAAAGTGAATAATTGAAACCGATGGTTTTGTCAACAAATGAAACATTCACTAGTATATTATCTGTTTACGTAAAACTGTGACGGAATCAAGTAATTTTCTTACAGCTAGTGTAGGAGATTATGTAACAAGTGACGATTGATATTTAAAGCTGGAATTTACTGCTCAATTGATCAGAAATAGGCAAAAATAACACCCGTGTGAAAATTCAAAACCCTCCACAGAACTACTGAAACAAAATACTCTGATGCACTTTATCGTACTGAAGTTTTTTGCCTATACTTTTGAAACTTACTGAAAAGAGTTTGGGATATCGGAGAGAAATTGTGGTATTCCTTGAAATCGAAAACATTCTACGCAGGATTAATATTAATAGGATAAAAACAACGTGATGGTATTCTGATTTGCTGCTAATATTTTCGGCATACTAAATTACCTCAATAGGAAATTGCAGGGTGTGTTTACAGATAAACTGTATGCAGAAATTAAAGCGTTTGAAATCATACTCAGTTTTTACCTGACCAATCTAAAGAACTACGCTCATTTTCCAACACTAGACACACAAACTATCTCTTCACAGTCTGATCAGGAATATAGTCAACAGATTTTGATGCTCCAAAATAAATTCTAATGACGTTCCAAACATCTCAAAGAGTTCGCATCTTACAACAATTTTCCAACCGCTTCACTGAGACAGCTAATTGTGATCTCCACGTGCAACTAACACAGCTCGAAGTTGACAACAGCATAAACGAACTCATCACTAGTATAATAACATTGATAGAATTCAAACTCTCCACAAATATCTACCTTTCTCGGTCAACCCGTAATCACTAACAGGTTGTCATGTACAAAATTCAACAGTTGCGAATTCATATATTAGCAAACGGACGCAAATGTTGAGAAAGGTTTATGCATTACGACAAGTGAAATGATTCCTGATCATCGCGTACTAGTTATGAAACAATGTATATTCGCACTTATCTTACTGATGTAGTAACAGAGATTATCCTGATAATTTTTTGAGTAAACATTAGTTTCATTGATAGGTGATATATATTACAGTATTTTAGTTAAGATTTAAACGTTTTGTGTATGTTAAAGTGCTTCATAACTGGGTTTATGTGGCCCTTTGACATAATAATTGGCTCGTTGGTTACCCAGCATCAATACTATACACCTCGAGTTATCAATGCAAGTAAAGAAAATCATTTAAATTAAAATTAAGTCATCGAATTTATTATTTATGTCTTAACATTTTGAAAAAAAGAACAATTTCAGACTAGAAAAGAACAGAAACATTAAATAAATGACAAAAACACTAGATTGTCAAAATTTTACAATATTTATATCTTCTTAAGACTAACACTGAAAAATAGAAGTTTTTTTTTAATAAAGAAGCAATGGTTAACACGTATATTTGTGCTCAAAAAAAAAAGATCCGTCAATCCAATAAAGTCCTAAATATTTGAAGAAATATATTCAAAAGCAGCCTAACACAAATATGTTATAGTATGAATATGCAAGCCCCCCTTAATGTTTATTTCTTTCATTGACTGACTTGAGGGGTGGGCATATTGAACACTCAGTTAATAGTTAGCAAAACCTTTAACTGTAGTAATTATTATAATAAAATCAGTGAATATGTATATATTTAGAATAAAGATAAATTCAAAAATTTGCTATTTTTAAAATTGGTATTTGGGTAAATTATGAAGTAGTTTGCTTTAAGAAAAAAGTTTTCAACATAATATTATATTGTGTATTGATAAAAACCTCTTTTAGAATAGATGTAAATTAATCTTGGATTTATTGAGATTTAGTTTGGATCATTAAAAAAAACACCATTTAACTTTTCAATGTCCAATGAAACTTTACTTTATGCGTATGTATTCAAAGCAGAAATAGTTGTTTTAAATGATGTAACTATCTTTAGTTTTATTATCTTAGATCTTGGAACTTTTAATTGTTATAAATAAGCCAAACAAAATTTATCCCGACATGATAATAAATACATTTTGGAAACTTTTTTTCTCAAAAAATAAAATAACATAAGTATTTTAAATTTAAAAATTCTGACAATAATTTGTTTTGTTTTAATAAACAGAAGAAAGAGAAAGTATTATCATATGTAATGCTTAAAAAAAGAAATTAAAAGCATGATTAATTTAAATAAAATAATGTTGACAATGGTTGTGTTCTCATACATACAGCGCATTTACCAACTGAATCTTGACTATTACGTACTTTGATTACAGTGCCCATTACCATGCCAAACATATGCTCATCCATAGAACTAGGCATAACACGTAACCAGAAATTTTTATGTTCTTCAAAAAATCCACATAAACCTTTAGCAGTACATTCAATAAACATATGAGATCGGAACTGTGGTAAACAACTACCTGGAGATGCTAGCTGTTGTCCTCCACCTTGTGCTCCATAACCAGTATTCTAAAATAATTACAAAATTGTTTATAGTAGGTCTATTTCTATTTAGTACTCAGCATACTATGTAAATTCACGAATATTTTATGAAAAGAACTATTTAATATAATACAAGTTGGTTGAAGACAGTTGATTTTAAACTTTAGACAATTATTGTACTAGCTGAGCTGTTTGGGTCTCAAATTACCTTCTGTAAGATTGAGAAGTTTACTTGCCACTTCATGCTAACTAGAATAATATAACCTTATCTTTAATTTCTCAAGCTGTAATACAAAGATGGACAACATATTTGTACAAGATATGTGAAGGTTAAAAGGTAAAACCCTGAAAATCCTTTTCATAATGGTTAAAAGTTCTGAGGAAAATTCCTAATCTTTCCCTTTAATCCATTCAACGTAACAGTTAATAATTAAACACGATTTCATAAAAGGTATTTTGAATAGTTTTTTCTTTGGTACAAACATATCGAAACAGTTACTAGGGTGTAATGATCTACTTTTATGAGGAGAACGCGGTTGATGTAATGAAAACATTTATTATTATAAGCAACTGTACCAGTAATTGTTTTACTGTACCTTTTTGTTTAATTGAACCAAAAACACACTTTTTCCGCTGCTTGTGACCTTGAACTTACTCAGGTAGTCTCGCTTATAAAGTTTGGCACGATTTCGGTATTATTTCGATATCATGAGATCACCAACAGATATATTTTAACTACAATCTATAACTGTCTTTCTAATATTTATCCTACTGAGGGATTTAATCTGGTCTGTAGTGGCGATCATAGTCAACTGCGACTCGACATTTCCACAAGGGTGACCAAAGCAACTGGTAGGTTACTCACAAAACTGATCCTAAAAGTCAAGTACAAGTGATTTGAGTAACTGGAACCATTGGGCAGCTGAATGAATATTAATTAAAGAACTGAAGATATTATCGAGATGTTAGCTATGATAGATGGGTTCGAGACAGCAAGTGAATAGAGAAGGTTTAAAATGAAAGTCAGTAAGGAAATCAATGAGTCTTTACTTATGTCCATAATATCAACTAGTTACATTGCATTTGAAATTTTAGCATTAGCAAATTAATTTATCTCTTTCTTTGAACTTTGAAAGAATGAAAGCATACTTAGAGGAAAACAGACTTAAAACTATTTGTTCAAAAATAGTCTGTATGGTTATTTTCAGTACAGACTAATGGAAAACTTATTTCATCTTTAATTTAACTTGTCAGAGCACATTAATGGTACTAATATCTGACAGCTTGGTTTTAATAAGTAAATTCGGTTAAGAACTGTAAAATAAGGGTACTTAGACTATCGTAACATTAAACTATGTTATTCTGAATTTTACTGATACGATGTGAAATAAAATATATATTTGGTTGGGTTGAGTACTGTCATAAAAGAGAATGAAAACATTATTCGAAACAAATTATTCAATTTTATGTTCAGAGAACTCACCATAAAGAAACTACTTCCCGGCCACAGAGTGGACCAACCATCAGGACATTTAGGAATCTTCAAAGTTTGCGAATGGAAAGCATAAAGCTAAAAAAGGAAGTAATTTGTTAGATAAAGTAAATACATGTTCAGTTAGAATTTTTAAAAGGATCAAGCACATATAGACAAAATGTAATGAATGCCTTAGATTGTTTTAAGAATTTAATGATTAAAAGTAATTTGATGGTAACTGATTAATACAATACAGGACTGAATAGAAAGGGGATTGAAAACGTAGTATATATATGGAGAAAAACCGTACTTCATGGGCAAAAAGGTTTAAATAAAATTCCAAAAATAATTTTGTTTTACACAAACAAATTATAGTCATTTTTATAGGATATACTAATCCATCGACTTGTCATTCAAACTTATAATATGAGAACAGTTACAATATATAAAATTATACACAGCAGAATTTACAATCCAGACAAAAACTAAAATATGCACTACATCTGATTTATTCAGTCCATTACTAACATAATCGAAGAGAGGGTAATATAGGTTTAGATTGTCCAGAGCTATTACGCAATAATCTGTTGCCTGGAATGAAAAACATTCGGCTGGAATGTTACCGCTTTAATTCAGATATCCCAAGAAGTTTATCCTCATGAAGTTCTTTCTTAAGTGTTAATTATCACACTAAACAAATTTTGCAAAGAAAACAGTAACCTAAATTTCAAAATACAAAACAGAGGTAAAATTATATTATAACAAAGCAGAGATAGTAATATGTGTTGTTGAGCATAACTCACTTTACTGGAAGCTTCACAAACTGCACATCTACTTATATATCTTTGAGTTTCATTTGCTGGAACTGGATTCCACATCATTGGTTCTTCTTCTGTACTCAGCCAATAGCTTCGATCATTTCGTTGAGCATAATAACAATTTTCTTGTTTTTCACAAAACATAAACGGTATTGGATTAAATAATTGTAGACATGAACCAGGACTAGCTAGATCGTTAACATGAGCTCGATCCGATCCAGTCATACTTAAAAATGAATAACCATCCCATAATTTACGAGTTGATGACGGACATGACGGGATGCGTGCAGTCTGACTATGACTGAAATTCAAAATTAAGAATCACTGATTAGTTTAATATTTATTTAACCATGTTTCATTGAAATCTACTGTAATAGATTTCTGAATTTTTATCGATGATGTTTCAATATGACACGAGGTGCTACAGATTCAAGTCCCAAGAGGAACAACTCAGTCGATACCATAAACTTGGTTGTTTGTAGAATTATAACAACTATGGTAGAAGTTATAGTGGATCATAAACATAATGAATAGCTTTTGTGTCATCAGTTTAAAACGAGTTTGTACAAGTCAGGTATCTATAAAACATTAGGTGCATATTTGAACGAGTCATCTTAATTCTAATGATTATCTTTAGATATAATAACAAACATCATATTTTATTTGTTTATTGGTTTATTGTGTAAATAAACTTCGTTTCATGTCTCAGTGTATAGATACAATCCTACAACTACGACCTTGGTTTTCATTTTATTAATATATATGAGTTTACCATTAAAGCTTGCTTACTAATATTGACGTGTATTTTGTCATTGAAATCTATATATTTTTAGATTAGAGTTTATCCTACTCTACTTTGAACATTATTTTCATCATGTATTGTCATCTGACGAGGTACACAGAAAACTAGGAAGCAATCGATAGCTGTTTCATCTTAGTATGAAACACCTTGGCAATATACATTCATTCCAGCAGGGATTGAACCAAGAATATACGTGTGTACAAACTTATGTTTGTATGCAGTTGACAAGAAATTATCATATTTTGGTTTCAGTGTCCATATCTCCATTGTGTGGTCGATGTTTACACTGAATTGGTCGTTATATCAATTTGCAGGCGATATAATTAGAGAACGAAAATTGAATTCACCTTTTGAAATGGATAATTAGAATTCAAAATTACGCTACCATGTTGACGGGCGTAACCATCTTCTAATGGTAATGAATTTTAGATGCTTGCCAAGGTCTGACAGCATAGTCTTGATTTTATCAGTAAGTGACCTTCCAAATCCATATCTACTAATCGTTTACTTCTTAGGTGATATCTAAACATACATTTATGTTTAATGTTTGGTAAATATAACTTGATAGCTAATTGTTTTAGCCTTTGATACCAGTTCACTTGGGACTTCGCTTTAATAACTCGGTTTTATGAGCAGTTATCAGCTGGACACACTATCTCATTGAAAATCATCTACTGATCAGTGTTTCATTTATCTGTTTTTTTAAACTCACCCAAAGCTATCCCTCATATAGAACATCTTCGGCTACCGCTAATAACAATGTTATGATTGTTATAAATATTCATCAACGTATTACTTTAGTTTAAAAACAAAATAGTACATCTTAACTTACACAGTGAATAAGTGTCCTGTGTTACCACGTGTGTCGCCAATGCCTCCTGGAGCTCCTTGTTCTCCAACTGGACCAACATCACCTTTTGGTCCTTCTGGACCCATAAATCCCTTCTCACCCGTGGGACCTGGGTAACCTTTCGGACCTACTGGTGATGGTTCTCCAACATCTCCAGGTTCACCTCTTGGACCAGGAGCTCCAGGGGATCCATCGATTCCTGGTAAACCTTTGGGACCCATGAAACCATCATCTCCTCGTATCCCTTTTTCGCCTTTTATTCCCAAAACAGAGATCGCAGTATCTCCTTTAGGACCTTGTAATCCCGGTCGGCCTATTTCACCTTTTATTCCTTTACTACCTTTATCTCCCGGAAGTCCTGTAGGTCCTCTGTCACCTTTCTCGCCGACTTCACCTGGTCTACCTGTTTTCCCTGGGAATCCTTTAGCACCTTGCTCACCTTTTAAACCTGGTAATCCCTTTTTAAAAGATAAAGTTTTACAATTACACCTCTTAACTTCATAATTTAACTATTTGTACAAATGAACAAAGAAAATATGAGAAATAATTTATAAAATGGGTATTTATCACAAATTTTGTGATACATTAATTATTATATTGAGAAAATATTCTTCTCTCTTAACAAATGCTCAAAGTTGTACTTGAATAGGAAAAGTCATTTCTTGGTTTTAAAGTCAATACTTAAATATATAAGCTTTATATATGTAAATTAGAGATGACAATATTAAAGAATCTCAGTGCTTTCATTATTTATGAGTTATTTTAGTAGTTATATATTTTTAAAAAATGAAATCGATATTTTATTGAAAGCAAAATAGCTCAGTGAAGTATTCTTTTCCACGACAACATTTTCTTGAGCTTTGGAATCATCTTTATATCTAATTTTGAATACGGTAATATTTAATTATAAAGTAGTGATGTATCGTTATCAAAGACAGTCAACACATTCATAAGTATTGAATCTAATAGTTCACAGTGCTCGGACATACGTTTGGCAAGTGCATATCTTGAATGCCAATATAATCTGTTACACAAAAACAAGTAAATTGGCAAGTAGATAATTAGGTGGCCTAAAGCGGAAATCTATCCTCTACACTTCATAGAATGAGGTACTTAATGGGGAAAACGATTTAGAGTTCTGCCATATTAAATGTCATTCTCTGGGATCTAGAAATTCTGCCATTTAGCATCTCTGCTGCTGTATCCCGTTCGAATTGAATATTTACGAACAAAATTGTTTTGAGAATTGTGGAAATTATTATCTAACTGACGTTTTGGATTTAGGTTACTATTAACGAACCTGAATGAGAAACTGTACTCCATAAGTGTTTGTTGGATTTTATTAAATGTAATAACAAAAACTGACTAGACCTTCGGCGCTAAGATAAGTTATCATATAAAAACTTGTGGATATTTAGCTAAAATGCTTATTAAGTCTGTACACAAAATGTGTTAAGCTGGGAATGTGTAACAAAAACCTCATCAAGTTACGCCAACTTGTAAGAATTAATCCCTTCTCAACTTACTTTTCTACCAATTGACCCATCAAACCCTTTGGGACCACGTTCTCCTTTGATACCTGGGGGTCCATCAGCACCTCTTTGGCCAGGTTCACCAGGTTCTCGAGGTGAAACACCTTTGACTCCCTTAGGTCCTCTCATTCCAGGAACCCCAGGTCTACCTGTAGGCCCAGGACTTCCTTTCTCTCCAGGTGCTCCAAATAAATCTGGACCGGGTTCACCCACTTCACCTGGAGCTCCTCTCGCTCCAGGTTCCCCGGGCTCACCTTTGCGACCCACGGCTCCAGGTGGTCCAAGCAAGCCACGTTCACCTTTTGGTCCGACTGGGGATCTTAATAATTCACCTCGGTCTCCCGTTGGACCACGTTCTCCAGGAGGACCTAATAAGAACAAAAGTAGACGAACATGTTTTTGAAAGATTAATAGAAGACATTTCTCATGTTTATTATAAGATGGAGCAAAATAAAAAAGTTAAGACGTTAGTCATATACAGTCAGTGATCTGAAATGTTTACTATTATATTCCTTAAACTTACCAACTGATCCTGGAAATCCTTTAGGGCCGACAAATCCCTTGGGACCTTTTAGACCTGGTTGCCCCTCAGTTCCTCTTGGTCCTGGTGGTCCGGGTACACCTTTTTCTCCCTTAGGGCCCATAGGTCCTGGTTGACCGGGTAGACCATCTTTACCAGATATCCCTTGAATTCCTTGACCACCTTTCGGACCTTGTAAACCTTTAGGTCCAGGTGGACCTACTATACCAGGTTGACCTTTTTCCCCTTTTGGTCCAACATCAGCTAATCGATCAGTTGTACCGCGTGAGCCCTTTTCACCTTTATCGCCCTAAAATAAGTAAAATATATCACAATATCTTGTGAACTAGATGTATTCTCAGTAATTTAATAGTTCGTACTATATTGAAAAGCGAAAACCTTAATGTTAATATTCGAAAACATTATCTATACAAACTACTTCTATGATACACTAAGTTTATGTCGAATAAAAACCGTTATTATCATCGTGGCGTTGAGTTATTATTTCATATCTCTTTTTTCACATTTCATATCTAAATCATAGTTACCATTCAGAAGACTATAACAGCGGAAGAGTTTTTATCACTTATAAATATCGTTCACCGAATTACAGGAGATAGAAATACTCTAGTCATCTGCTTCATTGCAAACCACTTCTTTATACAATGGAAATTCATGGTGAAGACTGAAGCACCTGAAGAGTCGGACTAAATAATCTTGTGCCGATTAAAATCTAGCTCTAAAAATGACTTCCTAATGTTCTAGAAAAAAAGAGAAATTTACATTAATTTTATTAGTCAATATAGAGAGCATAAGGTTTTGTGTGTCATACAACAATCATATTTCTGATGTAAAAAGTGTAACCAAATCAATGAAGTCTAAAATTCAATAAATTGAGATGTGATACCTGTAAACAAGTAAGTCTTCCTTAACCTTACTTTTAGTTGAAACCAATGAATGATTTCCTGGATAATAAGTGATCCAATCATATTACATTTACTGCAAAATGTGTATATCTACATAAAAATTTCCATAACGCTTATATAACCAACTTGAAAATAGTTAATATATGAAAAAGCAACCTAAAATCAAATATAAGCAGAAATAATTCGTGTTTCATTGATCCAACAATCAGTTGGTCAGTAAATATCAGGACATAGAAATTTAACGCAATAAACAAGACTCTGTAGGGATGACAAGATAATAAATCAGAACATCTTACCAATGGTCCAGGTAGCCCCGGTAGTCCTCTTGGTCCTAAATCGCCAGGCTCGCCGGCTATGCCATTTCGACCAGGACGACCAGCTGGACCTGGCACTCCATGATCTCCTTTTTCACCAATGAGGCCAGTCGGACCAGGATCACCTATCTCTCCTAATGGACCCATTTGACCTGGTCTACCCTTTATTCCAGGTAGTCCTTGAGCACCTTTTAATCCTTTTTCACCTTTCTCACCTTTTTCGGCTACTCCGGCTAGACCTGGAAGACCTTTATTTCCAGGTATTCCATCATCTCCTGGTTCACCTGGGAAACCTTTTATACCTATAATAATATGAAAGTAAATGTTAAAACTACCTGGAGCAACTAAAGCAGAAAACAATACTTTAGGTCAATTGCCAGAGTGGTAGAACATTTTTTGTGAATATATACTTTACCAACGACTTCAAGAGACTGTAAAATTTTACCGAGTTATCTGACATTATGAAATGTTAAATGCTTGGATTATTTATTATAAATACTCAGAAACATTCCAGAAGAATAAAGTCGGATTTATATATCAGTGATTTCTTTTTGTACGATGTATCTTGAGCAACCCCCTACATACACCACTGGGTAAACCTTAAATGCCTTAAAATATGCTCACTGTATGACTTTCTATTCAGGAACTGGTGTTGCCTGTAATTTAGCTTTCTTATCACTTTATATAGCATAACAGATATGGATACCAACTTTAGGTCTCTTAAGAATTAAATATTTGTAAGTTTTACTCAACTCTTAATAAAGTCCAAGCTAGCTATCAACTTGTTTTAAATTTCGTGCAAAAAATTGAAGTCATTTTGTTTGATTTATTGGTCGGTAATGAATAGTTTCACTAATTTTTCTACTTTAGATTTTAGTTCGTACTGTTACGTTTTTCAGATAATCTTGTAGAACAGTTCATTCTTCTACTGAACTAATCACTATAATCCATTTTATCAATTTCTCATAACAGTTTTATATTACTTTAAAATAGTTCCAGAGGGTAATATTTTTCCTAAATATTAATCTTTATCAATCACAGGTTGAACTGTGCTTTCTGGTATTTTTTAGGTAGGTAATACTTAAAATACTGGGGGAAGGAGGAGATAGTTATATTCGCTATCGATTTGTCTACTATCAATCCAAATGTATTTTGCTCATAGCATTACATCCACTCAGCTATATCACTTAATTAGTTGACTAAACCATGAAACAAAATGAACAAATTCTTATAGAATTATGAATTAGATGTTTTACTATTCAAATCAGCTAGTCAATTTATTTTATATTTCTGTGGTTTCAAACTTTTTATATCGGATCTCATTAAAAGTTAGTTAACTGTTCATTGTTATTAACCTATAATACATGTAATCATTGTCTAAATCTGTTGGGGCGATCCTGAAAATTACTCGCGATAGACATGACAAGCTCAGGAAAACATTAAGAAGCATTTCATCCAATCGGCGTTTGATTAGAAGTTTCGCTAGAAATATCACGAAAATGAAGTCACATGTAGAGGTTCTGATTGGCTGATTACTACACTGCTACTATGTTTAGTAGTATTCTAGAATTTTCAGGAAACCCATGGACTTTTAAAATACTATAAAAAGCTGTATATTTTCTGTACATGAATGAATCTTTGGAGTAAAGTGTTTCGAGCATGTTTTGTGCCTTAACTCTCTTGTTCAAGTCGCTGTGTAGTTCTAGCTAGGGGGTACAAGACTAGCTTTGGATCCGAGTATAGCGTTCAATTACAAGACGTATCAAATCAAACGATCCAAAAAGAATAAATTAGTTCTATTTCACACATGCAATGAAATTATTGAAGTATTTCAGAATACAAAGGAATACTATATGATTACTTGACTATAATTAATATAATTTAAAATAAATTGTTATAAACTCATTTGGAGTTCCAACAGTATATTGAATTTACTATTGTTCGTTTTAGAAAAATCCACGCAAATATTGTAATTCGAATTCAGTAAGTTGATACCTTCATTTGAATCACGATTCATTGTCAATTTTTTTGGTAGAATCGACCAAAAGTTAAGTATACTTAAATTTTTAAAAAAAGTTATGATTTTGTTTTCATTGTGTTGTTTCGTGTCATTAAAAAGGTTGGAGTTATTAAACATTCCTCTACTTATCACAGAAATCATTTCATACTATATCACTAAAAATGCTTCCAAAATAAATGACAAGATGCACTAGATATACTGTTTTACGAAAGTAATAATTACTTGCCTTTGAGTCCTGGTAAACCTTTTTGTCCTTTAACTCCAACTCCTATTCCTCCTGGTTCTCCTGGAAGTCCCTTAGGACCCATTAAACCAGGTAATCCTTTAGGTCCTAGTGATCCAGGAAGACCTCTTGGCCCCTCGTCACCAGTTTCACCCCTCGGCCCTTCCACACCATCATCTCCAGGCTCTCCAGGCAACCCTTTGGGGCCGAATGTTCCAGGTTGGCCAGCATCACCTTTTTCACCAGGAGACCCAGGTGCTCCACTAGGTCCACTAGGACCAACTCTCCCAGGTAATCCTGTATTTCCAGGTAAACCTTTCGGTCCTTCAGGTCCACGAGGCCCTGATGGACCAGGAAGGCCTTTCATTGCAATTGTAGGGAATCTGTCTTCTCCAGGATCTCCTTTAGGGCCATCAACACCAGGAAGACCGGTTTCACCTTTTATACCTTTTGGCCCTTTCATTCCCTGATAAACCTCGCCCGGTTCCCCAATTTCCCCCTTAGGTCCTCGATCACCTATTTCACCTTTTGGACCATTTAATCCTGGTAGTCCATCAGCTCCTCTAACTCCTTTTTCACCTTTAATACCCGGAATTCCTTTTCTACCTGGAGGGCCGGGGAATCCTTGTGTACCTTCCTCACCTTTTTCTCCAGTCGCTGAGAAACCTGGTAGACCAGATGGACCACGTTCACCTATGTCACCAGCAGGTCCAGGAAGACCTTTTGGGCCAAGTAGACCTTTTATTCCCTTTCTTCCTGGTTCTCCTGATGGACCTGGAATACCTCTCGGTCCTTTGGGGCCCATAAAACCTTTGTCTCCCCGTTCACCTGCAGCTCCTTGTAGACCAGGAAAACCTGGTTTCCCCTGTTTTCCAGGTATTCCAGCAATTCCTTTCTCACCTTCTCTGCCTAGGAAATAAAACATAGTACAAAATATTTTAAAGATCACATTTAAGTTACCGTAGTAACATACAAATTTAATTCTTATAATTTTTCTCTTTTCAGTATTAGGTGATCAAATATGCACCTTTCTTGGCTCGTATTTGGAGTCTTCAAAGTAGGTACAATAGAAATAGTCATGCTCAAATCCATTTGCAATATCAAAACTGTTTCTAACATCTCTAAGACACTAAGTAAACAGCATTGTTATTGTAACTCTCGGATATTTAAGGGAATGCATTTGTTTTAATGGATCCTTTTCCTAGTCGCTGAAGTTTTTTGAAACGGTAGTCAGTGTAAACATGAATTCAGTTAAAACTATCAGTTAGAAGAAATTAATAAAAAGCTGAGTATTATATTTAAGTCAGTGCACACGATTCATTTTATGAATTTAGGGATCAGTTTTAATAAAAGCTATCACATTTAATCTTATCAGTTTGAAGTACTGATTCTCGTTGTCGCAAATCAAAACTAACTCATTGTATCTAACTATTAAATAGTGTTTTTTTCAAAAACGAATAAGCTAAATCAGTGGCATCATTGTGTATCTATGTACTTGTAAATATCCGAAATTTGTGAATATCATTTCTGATTCAAGGTTAAGGCATTACTAACGTACGGTTAGCAGTAATACCCTAGTTAAATGTATTCATTTGGGACCTAGCTATTATTAGAGTGTATTTAAAATACTTTCCTATTTGTTTCGAGTTACAAGCTTAACTCGACTGAGTTTGATGTTCAAAATATTGGGGATAGGTTCACATAGGGATTCTTTAATATAAATTCGTTTGTATCTACATAAATTCCATGTTAATTCACAAATTATCTCTATATAGTCAATGATATTAATCGTAAATGATTATCTTCTGTAATCTCTAGTCAAATTAGTAGTAAATTTCGTTTATAAAGTAAATTATTAGCTCTTTCAGTTTTTAGAAAATGATAAAACTTTATTAATATTACATTATTGATAAAAGTTAATTTTCTGATCACTTTATGTTAAAACCACATTGTTTGTAATGTACTCACTCACACAAATTACAAATTGATTGATCAGAACTATTACACAATCATCGTTAGTTTAACTTAGTTTTGTAGTAAGACATTTGAAGGTATGCACTAATTAACGAACTTACTTTAGTAGTATGTAATGAAACATAAAAGTCAAGCATTTAATCTTTTTTGTTTGCATACAAAATTACTTTAATGCTAAACATTTAAAACTGAGTACAAAGACTGTTATTCTAAAAATAGTATTTGTTATTTTAAAAACAAAATAGTATTGGTACGACTAATTTTATAAGACAATGAGGCAATTTCAGTGAAGTTTACAATATAAAAATGAATAACATTTTACCATCAGATTTTCTTAAATATTATAATCAAAGATGGTTAGTGGCTAGTAGTGGAATCCAGGATGCACGTTTCGTCCTATTTGGGACTCGTCAGCTGGATATACCTGTATCAGAGGGTTGATTTTTACTCCGGAACTCGAACCCAGTACCGTTCGCCTCAAAGCCCACCACGTTATCCACTCAGCTACTGAGTCCTGATAGCCACTTGCTTGTGCAATGGGGTGAAGTTTAAATTCACTTGGTATTGTTTCGTTGAATCTTACCATTAACGTTTAGGACTGCAATTGATCAGTCTCTTATTGGCCATATGTGCATACTGTGAGTATTGCCTCGATGTAGCCTTGATTCACAAGCATTATAAGCAAAGATGGATAGTGGCTAGCAGTGGAATCCAAGACTAGCGTCAATGGGAAGATTCAACCAAATAATACCAAGTGAATTTTTTTCTTAAATATCGATTGTTCAGCATATTTATTATGTAATAAATAGTGCGGTTAGCTGTAAGGTTATTAGTAAGTGAAGTGAAGCATATCTTCGGTATTATGGTTATACGTTAATTAAGGAAATAGTTTCATTTTTCTCTTCTAAATTTCTGTGTTGCTAAATGTATAACATTAGTAAGCAAACGGTAATAGAGATTAGAATATAACAGTAAATCAATTGATTGCTCTTAGAGATGTGTAATACTGTACATTTGTGTAAATGGTTTATTAATAAACTATTCAGCTATCAATTCATGTATACAATTACTTGGCACAAAAGAACCATTATTCTGGTATTTGACATGTACAGCTCAATCATAAGATTACATAATTGAGAATCAATATCTAATTTGGAAAAAATTGTGCTAAGAAAGAAGCACCTTTTTCTCCTGGGAATCCTGATAATCCTTTGTCTCCTGGGTATCCTTTCGGACCGGTTTCACCTTTGATATACTCGAATATTTGATCAACAATATTATCCATTCCTAAATAAAGGAACAATATACAAGTAACAATGTGATATAATTTTTTTTTATAAAAACTTGACATTCTATTATAAACTGATTTTGATTTTTCTGTATTTTAATTTAGACTATACTCAGAAACTAGGAAGATAAATAATGTGTGGAAAACGTTTCTGAAATCACTACAAAACTTATGGAATCTGAAAAAGACATCAGTATAAGTCATTTACAAAAGAAATTGTACCAACTAAGATAAACACTATATGGGACAAAGTTGATATAGATTAGCAATCAAACAAGATAATATTTAATGCATTCAATCAAAACAGACAAGAATTCGTTCGGGTTAACGTCGAAATTTTGGGTAATGAAGATCCCAAGAATACCATCAATGCCACATCAATAGTCAGTCGACAAACATGTCTACATTGACGCGGTGTGTCAATCCATATTGGAAAATTTAATTACTCGTTTAAACAGAGGTAAACGTACGAGACAGTCAATGGAAGTGTGAAATCAAATGAAAACTACAAAACCCGTGATGATAATCAGTCACAAGCAAGGCCACCGAAACTGATAGATTAATTATAAAACTGGTTTCCAGGTTCATTAGATGTTGATAATGTTTTTCAGAATAACAACACAATCTTCCCAATTCAACCATCTATCCAACAAAATAAGACACCACTAAAAGCACTCACTGGAGATTGTACAAGCTAGAAGCTTTCTTCACTATTTCAAAAACTAAACTGTCGTTTTAAAGGTAATATGTACAGTCATTGCTTGGTAATGGAAAAAGATCCAACTAACTACTATATATATATATATAACCATGGGAATCGGTTAATATATGTGTTGACATTTACTTACCTCTGTCTCCTTTTTCTCCTTTTTCACCCTTAATGCCATCTCTGCCAGGAATACCCGAAGCTCCTTTTTGTGCATCGAATACAATTCCATCACGACCTGGTTCACCACGTCTTCCAGGTTTTCCTACTGTTCCACTGAAACCTGGTAACCCTGGCTGTCCACTGTCGCCCTATATAAACAAAATATTCAAAATAGCAAATGAAAGTTATTGATTTTGGTGGTTCAAAAAATCACCTCATTACACCATTGTTAATTCTACTTATAAGCATACTGGATGACTATAAATTAGGATGTACGGTATAAAATAATAATGTTATAAATTTTTCATTCATTTTGAGCGACCAAACACAGTCTAATTAGAAATTAATCAGTCAGTCCTCTCACATTATTCACTTCATTACCATATACAACCAAGGCTCTGTGATAAGTATGAACTGTTATATCCTAGCGAAGATTAAATAATGGGCAACTTCTGAGAGCTATTAATGGACTAATATTATATATATATATATATATATTCCCCTCATTATAAGCTTTATTTTAACCTACAGACTAGTATTATACGGTTTTCTCTTCTTAAGTTATACCCAGTTTATCAATTACAGTCTCATACAATCACAGCCATATTTTGGCTTGATCTTGTACAAATGTTATTTTCTATTTTATCTATGATGTGGTCTGATTGGTTTGTATATAAACCAGGTATGTTTGAAATATATGATTCATACAGTGGGAGCTATTATTGGCGTTCTTAACTCAACAAGCAGGTCTAGGCAAGGAGAGGATCAATAGGGACGCTAGGCTGCTCAGACCGGTCAGTACGTCAGTGTTATGGCACAGTGTGAAGGTTGTATAAGTCGTGTTTTGATTGGCTACCTTACCACGTGATATATTAACCGGGCAAAAGTCAGGTCATGAACCAGTGTGGTTATCTGGAAAAAAAATTTTTATCAATCAACAATTTAGTATTTATGGAAATTATGTTTGAAATAATCTCAGGGATTGGAATTTAAGTAATTCCAAAGTTTCGTTGAGTAAACTTGTATGAGCTTCTTCAAGGTAATAATTAAGGGCAAATTTATCAAAGAATACATCATGTTCAACAACCAAATCAAATCTATACTAAGTGCTTATTCAATTACTGTTTATATTTTGACCGTTGAGATTATTTTAAACATAATTTCCATAAATAATGTCTTCTATATTCTCGGCGCCCAATTTCTGTCAAACCTTTCATTCAAATATTGACGAATGTTCGTTCAAAAGTCTACAACTCAGTTTTGGCCTACTTTCATTTTCAATAGTACAGTAATTAATGTGGTAGAATGTCTGTATTTTATAAACTAGCATTCAAGACACCTTAAGCACCTTAAGCTCCATTGAGAGATATTTATGGCCTATGATGAGGATGGCAACTTCACCAAATATTCTGAGCGTAGATGTCATATCATAGACAATTTAATATCGGATTTGATGAATTATTAATCATTTGCTTAATCCAGAATTTACTACATTATTCTTTAAATCAAATTTTTATTGGTAATAAATAAGCAGTCATAGGAATAGAACAGCCCTTAACCGTAAAATAAGGAAGTGTGAGCATAGGCCTGGTCATTGTATCTAAAACAAGCGAGCCACATGACTACGCTTTATAGCGATGATGCCTTACCTTAGGACCTTCTGGCCCAGGTAAGCCTTTAGGACCAGGAAAACCTTTCGGACCTTGTTCACCGACTACTCCGGCACGACCAGGACGACCAACATCGCCACGTGGTGCTTCTGGTACAGTGACATTTACTATTTCAACAGGACCCGGTTCGCCTTTGGGTCCACGTGAACCATCATTTCCACGTTCACCTTTCTCACCCTATTAAAATAAAATAAGCTTTAAAATGACATTCTAAATCAAATTTCAATAAATGGTCTTCCATAAAGTTAACTATATGGAAAAGATTTATCAACTTTCAAAAAATATTGACAAACATTTTATGCTTGATTTGTAAATGTGCTATTTTTAGAGAGAAAACAGTAATTATCAATCAGCATGGATACATAATCCGCAAATTTACAACAGAATCTTTGAATATATACCAGAGAATCATAGTGCTTTTATGTAATGAACGAACACTCAGGATGACCGGATGCATACAGAATCTCTTGACTCAGTACAGATATCATAGATTGAATACTTCATTTGCAAAATTACATCATTTGTCCTACACATTCTGTATGATTGTTCCAGGTTTAAATTCCTTTCTATATCCGTTTCTGTTTTCGCTTCAACTTGATCTTCTTAGCCTTCTGATATCAGGGTTTCCACTTCCGACTCGTGCTACATACTACTTACATCTGTTGACATACGTAGCATACACCACACTTAGACTGCCTAAACGTGTCATGGACGGAAACACCGTAAGTACAAGACATACAATAAATCTAATTATAGCTTCCAAGTGATAAGGTAAGCTATTAAAAAGAAATTATTATTCATCGCAAAAAGAGGTTTTATTACATTTAACACTACCTTGATTATTGAATATTATGCTTTGAATCTTTACGATAATGTTTGTGATTGACTCATAAACCTTACAAACATTCCTCATCCTCTATATCAACGTGGGGCCAAGTACACTAACACAATGTGCATTTTAGCTACATTGTCATGCCTGTTTTATAGGAATTATTATAAATAATCTTATTATTCACAACATGTCGAAAGCACGTAATCCCCCTCCACTAACCATAACCATTCAAGTTTTTACTTTTTTATAGGTTTATCATATCTGCACCACTACTTCAATGTTATTTTGTTCTTACTACAAGTCTTAATCTATCTCTCTACTCCATTTAATAATAGTTTGGATATATTCCCTTTGGTTGACTGCATAATGAACTCTTTCCATCATTCTCTTTCTGAATAAGCTGAATTTCCATAACTGTAAACATAGTTCATGATTATCTTTACTGGTGAACTGAATTATTTTCTAACAAGACTACATGTATAAGACATCTTGGTTATAAAATGTTAGATGTGTGAAAGATTTAGAGTACAAATGCCTATATAACCCAAGATAAGTAATATAATAGATTTGAAAGAAATGGTAGATTATTTGTAAATATTAATTAGCATTACGTTGTCTAGCTAGTAGTCTTAATTCTAGTAATCACCTTTATAATGTCTAAGCTAAACTAAAAGATGCAAAATCACAGTGTACTAGAAACTAGATTGTTGGAGGTGAACACCAGGATACCATGGTTTATACTGATAGAAGTAAATCAGTTGAGGAGACTGAGTTTACGTTGGCCAATGTGATTAGGATGTGTTACATTTACGCAACCATCAAGCACCTCGATGAGCAGTGTTGGTCAGAGTAAGAATGGATCGAAAGCAGACCGAAGGTAACCAAATCAAGACATTGCATCAGTAAATGAGCTTTCCTAGACTACACAGATGGCCTGGTTGAGGGTTACGTGATAACTGTGGTTGTTGGTTAGAGATTTTGAGTAAAAAGGATCACAGTAGATCAGTGACGCAGAGCTATTTACTCCTTAATTTCCTTTTGATCTTGAATTCCAGTGTTTCTTTATGCATATCTTTCCATTTAACCTTCTCAAACCATATTCTTAATGTGTAGTATCTCTCACTATCATTGACACTACTATTATATTGAATTCTTTAGTATTCATTATATTAATCATATCTCGTTGTGCAGATGTAAAAATGGCGACTTTAGTTAATCTACATTTGTTTCAAGTCGTATATTGGTTACGAATAACTGAATCCAGTGGTCATGCTTTGACTACTGCACTGAATCACATAGAATGTCCGTCGTTAAATGTCAATCTTATGAGATTATAATTGAATCTTGCTAATAAATACAGACGTGCAAAATCAAAATCCATGACTTCATATTGATTGTCATTAATCATTCAACATAGTATACAAAAAACTAAGAGGACCATTTAGTATGATAAGAAGCTGGACACTGGAAAAGGGTATCAACTAAATAAATTTCCATAAGGAGGATATAAGGGTATAGATTATGGAAATTAACCATATAATGTATCAGCAAAACAGTAGACCAATTAAAGTGAACAATACGTTCTCTGCGAATCATTGCTCAGTGTCTCAATTAAGTATAAGTCAGGTGAACATATAAACTTCATTTAAATGTAATTCAATCAATAATTTACCAAGCTAATATATATTATTTTAAACAACCGATAAGATTCACTCAGTCAATTGATCTTGAAATATTTACCATATACCAAATATTTTACTGTAGATAATTTTAAAATGATTAATGCCACCTATTGTGTATCAAAATGCTCACATGCTGACTCATTAGAAATACAAAAATTCTAATTCATGTTATCAAAAATAAATTACATGCCTTTTGACCAGGCACCCCAACAAGACCATCTCGTCCTTGGGCTCCAGGTAATCCCTTTTGTCCTGGTGAGCCATCCAAGCCTGGTTCACCAGGGATTCCAGGTTGACCTCGGAAACCTTTCGGTCCTTGTAAACCAGGTCTTCCGTCTGGGCACACAATGCAATCCCCTTTTTCTCCAGCAGGACCAGGATCACCCTCACGCCCACGTATACCAGGTAAACCAGGTTGACCTTTAACTCCTTTAGGCCCAGGAGGACCATCAATACTAGGACCTATTTCCCCCTGGTCACCAATAGGACCTGGTATACCTGAAGCTCCTCGATCACCTACAAAAGATGAAGGAAAATTAATTCATTTGGAAGTATGTTAAAAACACTCGTAAAGTTAGTTTGTAAACTTTATGTCATGGGTAAAACATAAATCTAAATAGCTAACCAGGTGGTCCAATGGGTCCTGGAAATCCACGTGAACCTTTTTCACCTTTCCTTCCATATACCTCTCGACCAGGGAAACCTTTTTCTCCTTTCGTTCCAGGAATTCCAGGTCGTCCTGTCTTTCCACGTTTTCCATCTAATCCTGGCAGACCTAAAATAATTTATATATAAAGCTATTGATTATGAAACATACAACTACCTGTTTGGGATAATACTATTAGGAAAATTATATTCATTGAGCTAGTTGACAGTAAAAAGTAATTAGAAATCACCATCATTTTAACTTATTTTAATAGCGACGGTGAGAAAAACCACTTAAATTGAATTATATTTTAAGTTGTACAGGTTCATTTATTCATATTTAAGTAGTGAGATCGGTTTAACGATGAAATACAAATCTGTTGTCAATAATTATTTAGAAATTAAGCAGAATTTTTATCAACTTTATTTTGATATTTTTAGCACTTGTATTGCCATTACGGTCTACAATTTCAATTCAGTAATTAAGATATGTGTGAATATAATTCAAACAATCAACGTACACTTTAAAGTATGTATAAATGTACTCTTGAGATAGAACTGTAATAGGCGGACAGATCATGTCTTCATTTGAGAAACTAGTCGATTAGCCTCTACATTGTTAAGCAAATGAAATACTATTATACATAAGTAACTACATTATAGTATACTTTTTGACCATTAAAATACATTCTCCTTAAATATACAGTAATACAGATTATATTTTCGAACCGACACATGTGTCAATACTCAAAAACTGAATTAGTTATAATTGGTGCCCAGTAAGACAAAACAGACTATTAATGTTTAAAATTTAATAATTAAGATAATTTAGTCATCGTAACAATAGTATTTGACTGACATATATATCTTACCTTTTTCTCCTTTCCTTCCTGGTTCACCTATAATAACTTGTGCATATCCAGGACCTGGATCACCCTTAGGTCCAGGGTCTCCTCGTGGTCCACGTCCACCAGGTAAGCCTCTTGGTCCATAAGGGCCTATGAAATAAATGTGAGAATAAACTTTTCTTAACAAAGAAAAACAATCATAAAGCGACCAAAATTACTGTACTTTCATAAATTTTTTAGTCTAAGTTTTCAGTTTATTTACATCTTTATTGTCAAGTATTGTCACGTAATTTATCGATTTGCAGTAATTTTAAAAATCCTAGACCTGTTTCTCATTTTCACTAAAAAGTGTAGAATAGTGATGTTATTAGTATATTTACGAATGTATTTTATTTCCCATATTCATTTGAAATCACATGTACCATGAGTCAAGAACAATGATCATCACTTTATCAATTTGAGCAGTACGTTCCCCTCTTGGTGATCCTATGCTTTTAATGACTTTTCCAAATAACATCGGATTGTAATGATAATTCTTTATAAACTATAAGTAATATAAAGTTTAACTCAAATATATTTAATTCCATTGTATGGTCGATGAAATAAAACATTTTTATCCAATAGTTAACTATCAGTATGAGAGTGGAAATCATGTTGGACCAGTATATAGTTGTCTTTTCAGGTTGAAAAATAAGAACAGTCGGAAAAATTAATTATCAAAACATTTGATCTCAAAACCTGAACATTTATTTCAGGAATGTTAGTATCGAGTTTTAGAGGTTGTTGACTTTGGAATTATGAATAAATCTGAGTTAAACCATGATTGGAAACTTGAAAGTACTAGACGGTCATTTCTTCTTGGTATGCTCATCCACAACCCTGCGCTCAGAATTCGAACCCAGGACATTTGATCACTTGAGTGAACTCTTAATCTCTAGACCACTGAGCAGAAGTCCATTGGTCTGACTTAGATCGTTTCATGATTTCAATGGAATTCAACAATCGCCACAACCCCATGCTAATAATTATGAAGTGCTCATTAGTGACTAGCCTCTAGAGAAATTTTCCGGATTTCTGATGGGAAGCCATAACCAGTAGTGCTATGTTGTGTCGGGCGCGAGGTAGTTACCCACGTATAACAATGGAAAATAATTTGGCAATGTCATGTGTTGATTGAAATTAGACACTAACACCGTTGGATTGCTGCTCAGATGGCTTGGAGTTAGGTATTCGCGCGTGAGGTCTGTAGTACCAGTTTATATGTTAATCCCATATACTTTATTCTAGCTTCTGGCCAAGCCAATACCCCGTCCATTATGAGTCATATTTTGATCTTGTTAATTATTCGCTTATTAACCTTGACTACTTTTTTATGTGAGCGCATGTGTATGTACACTACGTATCTTATTCATCATATGTCTGTCATTCATTTTTGTCTGACTATAAATGTTAATTAACGCTTTCTTAAAATGAGTTGGCTTCCCCGCCATCTCTAATACACATTATTTTCGCTTCGCTCTCGAGTTGGCTTACCAGCCATCTCCAATACGTGTAATGTATGCTTCGCTCGCTAACATTTGCTCATGTGCTTACAACCTTCTGGTCTGCATCAATTATCAGTAAAAATGTAGTTGCTGCTTCCATTTGCTTTCTGATATTATGCACCGTTAAGACTTGTACCATAACGGTTATCAGGGTGAACTATTAACGAAGCACTGCACTACAGGTCGATGGTTCTTCGATCGGGTCCCGTTTGTGAGATCGTAGGCGCATACTGTTGAGCGATCCCGTATAGGGCTGAATGTTTGTTTAGTGCATCTAGGTTTCCAGTGGTGACGTAACCTTTTTAGGTTCATGATTCCGATGATATTCCATAAATGTTGATTTGCCTAGATTAAAAACACTAACTTGTATACGTGAAATCGAAGAATATTTGTTAGCTAGTCCCGATAGTCACAGAATTATTTGAGTTTGATTAATCATGTGTGATCTGATAAATAAAGATTATTTTAATGAAAATTTCATACCTGGATCACCACGATCCCCTTTCACTCCTGGTTCACCAATGTCTCCATCTGGCCCAGGCATTGCATCCACATCAGTTGTTTCACCTTTTACACCCTAAATTACATTAGTTCAAGTTGGAAATAATTTAGACTTATGTTAATGAGATTGTTTAAAAAAGTTGTTTGTCACATATTTTACTCATTCGTGTATCAGTTAGTGTGTACAAATCCAAAACACTGTCAAATATGAATATGTGTTTTTACTAAAGCCGCAAAATATCAAAACTGTATGCATATATACATGTTATTTGAATTATTTTTAGTACAATATTTCATCAAATTATGAAACTGTTTTACTAATTCAAATACATTCACTATACATGCTGGCTACGTAAGCTCGCAAGTATCAACTGCATCACTGAATTAGAGAGTTATATTAACTTGGGTATTTACTATGCTTATCTCACTTTTTCCATAGTAAAGTCAACTAGATGATAGCTTTATCCTTTAATAATGGTCAAATATAGGATTACTGATCAAACATTTGAGTTCCTCTACATGGAAACTCATAGTATAATAAGTTTCACAAAATGCAAAAACAATTTATACTTATGCATTAAATGTCATAAAATAACTTGCTACCAACCTTTTCACCTTTGGGTCCCTGAGTCCCTGAATATCCTTTGTCGCCTTTAGGTCCAGGAAAACCAGCTGGTCCAGGAGGTCCAGGTAGACCGTCTTGGCCTAATCTTCCAGGTGGTCCAGGTATACCAGGTGCACCAGGCTTTCCGAATTTCCCCTGGGTTAAAAGAAGAAAGTAAATTATTTAATAAACTACCTCTGAATTCTAAACAATTGTTTTCAGGAAAACCTGGTTGTTACTGATTGATATTTGTGTATACATGTAATTTACTAAGGTGTTTTTTTTGGAAATATTTATTACTTACAGAAAATTTTCGTCACTGACCAATGTCTGGCGTAAGAAAAAGTATGGCAAAAGACTGGTCAACTGATGCTTGCTACATTTGAGACTCCTCACTAATATATATCTACACTTCCATAAAAGTACGAAGTCATGACCTCCAGTTTCCCCAGGGAATCTAAATCCAGTGTCCCCATTTTGAACACAATTTGTTAAATAGCACTATCTTCGTTTTATGCTATGGATGATTGCCCATCTCCGTAAAAACTGGGATGGCCCTAAAGATTACTGATTTCTTACTAGAATTTTCACAGAAAGTATCTCGTAACTAGTTATTTAGCTAATACCAGTTCGCAATGAGTGAATGTGAACACTCATCAACCATAAGAAACTCTGAATCATTTTCAAATATTATTGATTATTTATAAATACCTAAGGTAAAATTTATTAAATTTCGACACTCATCTAACGTTTCATAAATGCTCTTCGTTTGCTTTTGGTGAAGTTTCATTCTCTCAGCCGGTTGGTTGGGCCGTGAATTCCTCACTGTTCTGGTGAACAACATTATCAGCGCAAACTTCAGGTAGAAGTGAGTTATGTGAATTTCCTTACATATAATTCACACCTTGACCTGTCAACATTGATCCTAATTGGTTATTGCTGACTTTTATTCTATCATTGTCTGGATATTTATCTTGATTGTCTCAATCCCTCTCTCTAACCTGATTCTTGATTTTCTATTTGTCCATGACTTTTCTAATTAGTTGATAAATTGAATCGATTTCGACATGTTTATTGTTTGTTGATTAACCAGAATACCAAACTACTAAAGTCTCTCTCTGATCTTCATGTTAACTCTGTCAAAAATCCCATCATGTTCCCAATCGAATGTGTGTCCACAATTGACACGAACAAAGATAAACTATGATGTTTAGCAACTAGTTGTTGTTCAGGAAGACAAAGATCAAGAGGGCACCCATTTTATCAGGTGTAGTGTTTCTCGCAGTTACAATAGTTTATTTAGTAGATTTCAATAGTCATTTAGTGTTTTGTAGGTGTTATTCGCTTGTTTCCTGGTTTAATCTGATATGGATGGTATTTTATTTATAATTAATCGAAAAGATAAATGAATCAAATTTTAACATGGTAAATTATATCACACTTTAAAATGCTGGAATATCCGTAAAAATTTTAATAGTTATATTAATGTAGATTATAAAAACTGTTACAAATTACGTCTAAACACGTTGCCATTGTCGGGTTTCTATAACTGAGTACAGATTTAATCAATATAGCTTATTATCGTCTCATATTGTGTAGCTATAGGATCGTATGGGTTTATAGATTTATCTTTATGCATAGATGAGCAATTGCAGCACGTTTGTCATAATCAGCATGATGCTGCTGCTCAATAAAAACTAACTGAAGTTTTAACATTTAGTAGTTGTTTGGATACTCTAATAGATAACATTTCTCCAGTTCTAATTAAAACGTTACGCTGCCATAAACCATAGCAGTAAATGTTTTAACAAACCTTCTGTTTGACTTGATCTAACCGAAGTTTCCAATTTAAGTTGAACTATCAATAGGATTTGATCTTCAAATCTTATTGGTACATTGATCCTTTAACTTGGATGAGTTAACCTTTGTAACTGTTTGTGCATACACCCAGTTAGTATCAGATACTTAATGTTGATTACGACTTTTCTTAATAAGACTTTGAATGAACTGAGGAAAACAACTTGAAATCTGTCTTATTCAAAAGAAAAAACACTTACCATTGTACCTTCATCACCAATGGGACCTGGAGTTCCGGGCACACCATTTATTCCTGGACTGCCCTAACGAAAAGAAATAAAATCCATTTAGATTGAATATTTTTATCTTGAACATTAATGTCTATATTTGTTTAATATATGATTATTCATTAGATATTGGTCAGCAGTACATAGTAAAATAATTGACCAGGATTTTGTGAATGTGACTATATAGTAGTGATTTTCTTCATTATTATATTTTGGCTTAGCATTTAGGTTCTCACCGTTCTTACTGCAAACGCTTCTATTATTAGCCTATAAAGATTGTTTAATCAGTAGACAGATCAAACTATGAGCTGGTTTGATTATATAACCAGTAACTTCCACATAATGAAATTCAGGAGTGCACACCTACCACTCTTTCAAAGATTAAACAAAGGAATTCAACGTTTGTGCGTAATATTATATTATACTGAAGGAATTTTTTAGAAGTTTTCTAAAAATAACGCGTGTTTTTCCCAGTTTCGTTTGTCTAAATGGCAAAGTTATTTTTATTACTTAGTATTGAAAAAACTAACTCCTGTTTCATTTTTCATCCGTATAGCTTAATATGGAGTCGTAAATCATTTCCATTTTACCACTATTCACTAATTCTAAAAGTAGGAAGTACAAAAAGCAAATAGTTCACGGACAGTTAAGTCTACCAGGCTCAATATATAAATGCATAAAATATACATTCAAAGCACAACATTAATGAATATATATCTGTGTGAACGTATGTTTAGAAAACTTACTCGTGGACCTGTAGGACCTTCATCACCTGGATCACCGCGAGGGCCAGGAAGCCCTTTTATACCCTTAACCCCAGTTCTTCATCAAAAAATAAAACAAAAAAAGTTCGTAGTTAAGTTTATCTAAAATATTACTTCACCAGTTTTTAACAAAAGATGTTAGACGCCTCATCATGTATATTTCTATTTCACAAGCTAAAAGCATAGAAATTGCGTAACATATTTTCACCAAGTTCTGTAATTCTCATCCTGGGTAACTGGTTTGGATTATTCGTTCGTCTAAAATGATTCACTTCAGATTCATTTATAATGAGCTTAATGGCAAATAAACAATATGTTCATTAGTTGATATGATCACTTCTGAATCTGTTACCTATGTCATATGACTGAATAGTGAGTAAAATTTCAAAACACTCCTTGTCCAGTACATTGCAGTGAAAACAGGTACTAACCTCTGTCCTTTAAATAAAGCTGATTCATCGTAAGATGTCCCTTTTTCACCTTTGAATCCTTTCTCACCCGGCTCTGCCTAAAATCACAGAAAATGAGTTATTTATTTGGACACAGACTTGGGGTGAATTTCAAGTTACATACTATGTTACTGAAAATGTATGGGTAGTATAAAATTAAAATATATTTTCCTGACTGTTCACCCGACGATGCAGTAAATTACAGCATAAATTATGGTAAATATTAAACACTACTTTTCCCAGGTTCTAGAATGTCATTTATTTCCCAGGTTAGGAAACTTTAGTGACATTTGGAAATGAAAACAAAAATAAAGTATAAGATATGGTTTAATTTATTTCAATGTAAATTTGTGCTTATAAGTGACAAGAAAATATGCTTTATTTCCTTTTATATACTTACGTATGGCAGAGAAATTGGTGAGGGAGTATCCCCTTTTTCACCCTTTAAACCTGGTTCACCACGGTCTCCTTTTAATCCCTTTGGAAAATCAAATAGTTAAAAAAATAAACGTTAGGAAAATTTCAAAACAATGTTAGCAAATGCACAATTTTGTTATTTACAAACACTAGAATGCAAACCTTACTCGCACAGTCTGACACTAAGAAAAAAGTGTTTATAAATACATTTATGTTGACAAGAATTTAGATTTTAAGACTATCAATATTTAACATAATTCTTTACTTTACAATCGTTGTTTATAAGTAGGGGAGATTTGCCGATCAAAATAATCAAACATCCAAAATAGAATATTCGTTGTGGAATATTGCAGCATGTTTTCATTTCAGTCTTCAGTTAAAACTGGGCATTTTTCCATAATATCATTAGGAGAGAGTGGATAAACTGAAACTATCTAAATCGAATTATATGACTCAGGCGAATAGAACACTGATAATGGAAATTTGGTCAGATAAGAGTCAACTCCTTTCAGTAGTATAGCTTTTGTTCATTTGTGGGACTATTTTTTGGATCCGATTTTATCTGAAACCTTCACTGAAAGGTTTCATGTTTGGAGTTTTTGGAAAAAGGTTAATCAACTGTGAGGAATGTAGATCAAATTTGTATAATCCTCAAATTTAAATACAGACAATCTCGAGGTATCAGAGACTGATAGTTTTAGTTCTATAAATGGAATAGATATAAGCGCTGATGTTAGTTTGTAGAATCTCAGACTGATAAAACTATTAGTTCTACTTACTACAAACTTGAGAGTGCTTTTCCTTATCGAAATTAGAAAATTGTTTAGTCTTTAAAAACTGACTTCACATGATCAATTTAAATACAATTCATCAACTCACTTGATAACCTTTTGGACCAGCCATACCAGGTTGTCCTTTAGCTCCATCTCGGCCACGAATACCTTTCGGACCAAGTTCACCTTTCTCACCTTTGGGTCCAGTTTCTCCCACACCATCGATGCCATCAACAACAGCTGGTTCCCCTTTATCACCCTGAAATAATTATTTATAATTTTCAGAAGGGGGTTTTGTGGAGATTTTAGTAACTTTATAGTTGAAATCATGACTCAATTAAAGATAGACCATTATGGGAAACCTGAGAGTACTGGAAGGCCGTTTCGTCCCATTGTGGGACTCCTCAGCAGGGTGCACCCACGAGTTTCGGACCCAGAATCTATCAGTCTCGTACGCGGGCACTTAACATCTAGACCACTGAACCGGTGTCTAACGGTGTTAATGTCTAACTTCAACCAATCCACGAAACTAAGCAACCGTCCACCATTGTCTTCAGTGAGTTACTATCTCACAACAGACCTGGTTGAACTCCACTAGTCACTGCTTCTCACTAGAGAATTGCTTGAATTAGTAAATAAATGCAAAGCAGCAAAATCAACAAGGTGAAATCTAATACTTCCCGTTAGGTTATTAATTATTAATAAACGTACTTAAATACAAGAGGAAAAGGAAGGAAAATAGCGTTCATTATGGAATTATCTTTATCAAATGTTGTAACAATCCGACTGATATAACTTTTGATGATGGCAATATTTTAGATATAACAGATGAATAGATACCGCTAAAATATGTAAATAAGTGTCCTGTTATGTTTCCTTGTTTTGAACATATATACACCCAGTCATGCAATAGTTTTCATTAAAACTATTACCATTATCCATTCATATTCTTTCATAAATATTCATGAATAGTTTATGTGCAGATTTGTGCAAAAAAATACAAGTATTTTATGTTGAAAAAAAGAAACTTTTACCTTTGGACCTTTTAAACCTCTTTCACCAGCAAGTCCATCGAATCCATAACTACCCTGAGTACCTTTCAAACCTTTAGGCCCCTATTGTTTAAATACAAGTTGAAATATAAAAAGTATATTAAAAAAATATTTTTCTAAAAATTATGTATCATATTAACTAATTTACAATAAATATATTTGATATATATACACTAATTTAGACTATTTCCACTTGTCTGTTAAATGGTAAGCTTATAGTGACTTGACAACTATCTTCTACGAAACATTTATCTTTAAAAGTAACATGTATCTATTTTATACAACTAGACGTATTTATATACATTTTTAACGATAAATTATCAAGTTGAAGTCATGAGTCAATTGAAGCTAGACCATCATGGAAAACCTGAGAGCACTGGACGGCCGTTTCGTCCCATCGTGGGACTCCTCAACAGTGCGCATCCACGATCCCGCCTCGCGACCACATAACCAATAGACCACTGAGCCGGCATCTAACAGTGTTAATGTCTAACTTCAACCAATCCATAAAATTGAGCAACCATTCACCAATGTCTTCAGTGAATTGATATCTCACAACAGACCTGGTTGAACTCCACTGGTTACTGCTTCTCACTAGAACTGCAGGAAATACCTCATGGAGTCAGTCACTAGTGAGCATCTCCACAAAACCCCCTTCTGATAAATTATCAATTTATATTTTCAGTAATCTTATCGAAGGTTACTTATTAAGAATGAATATTCTAGATGACAAATAATCAATCTTAATGAATATAAATATTTTTCTAATCAGCTAAATTAGATTCTAAGTGTGAAACATGATTTCTGTGTTTACTCTAATGCAAGTGAATTACTCCATATTTAATCAGTTAGTAAATTCATTTAGTTCAATCATTTCACTGTGTGTTTATCATAGTAATCCACATATGTTCAAGTTATACATGACATTTGTCATCAGGAATATATAAAAATATATTTATATATATACTTTTGAATTTATGCAAAGATTTATTTTATATAGTTGAGATCATGAGTCAATTGAAGCTAGACCACCATGGAAAACCTGGAATTTCTTAAGTTGTAGGTTTTTGGAAATTGTTTACTGATAAGATATACAATAGTTGAGATTATGAGTCAATTGAAACTACACTACCATGGATAAAATATTCATTAAATAGTGTTAAAACTTAATAGTATCAAAAATTGTCCATATGTCAAATCTAGGACCTTTGGTTTCACATTTTTTAAATTAATGGTTTTCCAGATTTCATTGAACAATATCAATAATCTAAAGTAATCTCTTAACCCCTCCCGATTAAATATGATTTTTAATAGAATACAATCAGAAACTTGTGAAATTCGTAATTATAAGTTGACAGCAAAATAAAATAGTGACATGATCACAAAAAATTTATTATGTCAATCTAAGTTTAAATAGTATGTCGTTGGTGTTACTGTTTCTTACGCCCACTAACACTAAATTTTTCATCTTACCTACTGTAACACTTTTTACAGATTCGATACAACGTAGAATTTCCCTTCTCTCCTAAACTTCCAATCAAAATACAACATGTGGTAGGGAAACAAAATACTAGTTACTAACAATTTATATTTATGACTCATGAAATTACGTAGTTATGGTATAAGATCACTACGTATAGTAATTTGTAAATTGCAGTTGATACCCAAGTAAAATATAGGTGGGTAATTTTTGCCTGACTTTTATATCTAAACATTCAGAGACATAACATCAACTAAAAGTCGAGAGGAAGCTTACGGTTAGCTCTGTAGAAAAACATTGAGGACACAAACGTTTTATAATCATTCCTTGAAAATATAAGGGCTAATTAAGTAAGGAATGTTTACAAAAGTTTAATATTTTTAGTTGAGCGAACATTAGTTCAATTTAAGACAAAACGACCTTCAGTTTGAACTATACTCTAAAAATCACTCAAGGTAAATAAATAATTGTGTGTCTACTGATGATTGACATCATGACAGATGTTTCCAGATTCCAATGAGAGATCAAAATTAGCTGATTTCCATTGTTTCAAATGAGATCAGATATCACTTCTGGTACTTTGAGTTGACTGAAGCTGGAAATGTGGACCCCTGAAACCCCTCTACTGTCCAAATATATAATACTAACCTTCTCTGAATTCTCTTTATTCTTATTTAATGACAGAATGAGTTATTTTAATTATCTGTAGACTCATATATAAACTAGACAAACATGGCACTAGTCATTACTCAGAGGTCAACTAATGTAAATATTTCAGTCATACAGAAGGTCGGTAGCGGGCCCATATAGCTCAACGGTAACATCTCATACTGTGAAGTTGGATGATGAAGGTTCAAATACCAAAAGGTGCATCAGTTCCAAAAAGGAATCAGGTATACCTTCATGGTGGGTGCCTACTAGAATAAAACCTAAGTCCAGAGTTTCTCACCGACTGTCTACAGATGCCTAACATAAGTAGGCTGACTCATGTGCACTGCTATGACGTCTTGAACTAGGATATAACAGCTTTCAATGATTCCCCAGTTAATTTCAGTCGATAATAAAATTTGTATTCAGTATCGTTGCTTTCAACTTCCTTACAGATAGGTCATTCAACCGTGGTGACGAATAGAGACTTAATAAACAGAATCTAATCTAATATTAACTCACCAATAAATACTTAAATATAATAGATCACAAAATTTATTTCATAAAAAAATAAAGTAATTTAAATAAAAAAATATTTTACTTTAGCACCACAACAGCCTTCTTCACCTGGAAAACCTTTCGGACCTTTAATACCAACTGCACCCTATTGAAAATCAAAAAAATATTCACTAAGTAGAAAAAAAAAGAAATTTTATCATTGAATATTTTTACTAGAAAAAAACTTCCAATTTTTATTTACAAGGCCTTTTGAGATTTTATTGTAGACATTTGATTGAAAGTTTCTGTATGAACAAATAAAATTTACAGTATATAGTAAAAAAATATTATTTTGACAATGATAACAAAACTGTTAATGGGATCTTAATGATTGTCACTAACTGACATCAAATTATTAGTATAAACTAACTGAATATATTACTTACTTACTTACTTACTTACGCCTGTTACCCCTCGCGAATATATAAATAATAATAATAATAATAATAATAATGAACAGATTGAACATCGAATATGTGAATTATTTTATTCTAATTAATAAAAAATTATATATCCAAATCAATAATCCTTGCTCCTGTGGAGCAAGTTATATTGGTCGAAGTTTTAGGAATTTACATTTTCGTGCTCGTGAACACCTCCCAATGTGGCTAGGCAAAGGTTTGGTGAAGAAAGTAAACAGCTCGATATTGGCCCATTTAGTGTAAACTGGTCATAGTGCCAGTATAAACCAATCCTTTTCAATTATTTATAGGGTCAGTAATTTTTTGCCAAAGCTTGTCAAGCTTAAAGTCCTTCAAACGGCGGAGGCAGTAGCCATCAGGGTGTGGAAACCGGAGCTATGCGTACAGAAGAAATATCTCCAACCCCTGCTCCTCCCTTGGCTAACCAAAAGGCCAATTAATCAATAGTAATCTTAGCTATTGGATGACCTAATTTGACTATGTACTTACGACCTTTCATAGTCAAATATAATTGTATCTCTTAATTTAATTCACAAACCTTTGTATTATTATTATTATTATTATTGGTTAAACATCATTATTAATTTCCCCGATACATGATTCATTCACTTCTCATTGATCCCTCCTTATTACGTCTTACTGATTTTTCACACAATTTAGTCTTCCACTCGATCGAATTGTAATCGCATTGTCGCAACTCTCACCCTATCTGACCCATATTTATTCTGATCACAGACTTTAAATTTTCACTTAACATATATACAGATTCAAGTTAACATTCTATACGAGTCATATCAACATTAACAATTTTGTTCTATTTGGTTTGATAATCCTAAATTTACATGCTTTAAACGATGTACTTTGCCTTAAACCTGGCCATTTTTTCGGATTATTAATTTGGATATATAATTGTAGAACCTGAAGAGAATTTATCGAAGAGAATATTCTTCGTTCAAATATTAGTCTTTTAATATGATGGGGATCTTTAAACGACTAATAAAAAATTCAGTTGTATACAATGATATATGACACAAATTAAAAATGGCTATAAACGATTTTAAACATGATAGACTCTAATTTTACAATAGATAGATAGTTGTTACTAGTGGAAAGCAGAATGAGCTTTTTATCCTATTTAGTGTTCACGGCTTGGATGTGCTCTTCATAAAAATTAGCAGATTTAAACATAAGTATGTTGTTTAGGGTTCTTAGTGTTTATACAAGCTTTTAACAATTGTATATCATCTTTCAGAAGTATTATAGTTACAGTGTGAAAACTCTACTAGTAGCAGGTCTTTCTTGTACCTACTTCTGGTATTTTTAGACTGATAAATGATTTTTAATTTGTGATATTCGTATTATGCTACATACCGTTCTTCCTTTGGAAGCCTATCCCCAACTTTCGCTAACCCCGATTTTATGGTATCACTGGCCTGAAAATACACTCTCAGATTATGTTTATTCTAAATCCTCTTAATTTATCCCTGTTTCTTTAGAGTATAAGATGAACATCGAAATAAATTAAATGGATTATAAACAAACATAATCTATGAGTGTATTTTCGGGCCATTAATACCATAAAATCAGGGTTAGGGAAAGTTAAGGATATGTTTCCAAAGAAAGAACAACAGTATGTTATCTATGAGATAAACTTTTATTGCTGAAATGAAGATTATGTGAGAGAAACATCTAGACAGTTGAATACCAGGTCGAAGAAACACAAACAATATTTGGAAAATGTTCCAAAATCCTCGGTCTATCTATAGAAACTTGAGAATAGGTCGGCAATAAAGTTAAATGCGTTAGAAACAGGATACGAGATCGACTTTGAAAGGACCAAAATACATTGGAAAGAGTTTGGCAAATGACTTTTAATGAGTAATTGGACCGTATCTCTATCCAACTTGTTTATTTGATATGCACCGTTAATCCGACTAAAGTCGACATCTGAATTTAATTGGATCAACACAGTATAGATATGATTTAATTGTTAAACATTAAATATTCTTTGATAATTTTGATTTCAATCATTACCATGATGAAGTTTAGACAAGTTTGTTGGACGAAATGTTGGAATTCTTTAAATTTCAATCGCTGAGATTATTTCAATTATAATTTTCACAAACATGATTATTGTCTTTTATCATTACTTTCGTTACTATATGTTGTCTAGTGAACTGGATTGTTTTAATGTGAACAATCTGGTTTTTGTTTGTTAATGTTCAGTTTTCGTTAGCTTTCCTATTATATAAAAGTACTAAGGAATACCTGAGCAAAATTTTCCTTTTTGAGTACAGAGACATAAAGGTTTAAATTTTCAATGAAACTTCTTCGAAAGTTTTCCATATAACTACCTTGAGTAAACTAAAATTTATCTAAGAATTCGAAAAATACCATAAAATTCACTGAACTGTTGGTTATTATCAGTGTACTACTCTTTTCTTGATTTCAGAAATTACCCTAAGCAGCAAAATATAAAACTAGTATATCTAAAATTTTAACTGATTGTTTACATATTCAACTAACTGTGATATATAACTCTTATTGTGAAAAAAAATCTATTTGGCTGGGTTGTAACTATTATCATTATCCTTAATGAGAGAATACTAATAGAATAACTGCTAACTTTTCATTGGATGAATATAACACTTATTTATTTATGTAGTGAATCATATAACATTCATAGGTAATATGTGTCAACATTAGTCTCTGTAGTACACATCCTCAGTTTTAATGTTACTTCGTGCTTTTCAATTCCCAAATCTATTTCTTTTATTAATATCATATTCTCTAAAGCTATTTTATAATCGTAAATACTATTTCTAATTCAGATTACTTCGGTTTGCATTACACAGTGGTAATTTTCTGTGGCGAATTGTGTCAATCCACAATAGAGCCAGAAGCTACATTATTTATGATTGGCTGTTATAATTAAAAATTACTTTTTATGCGTCTAATTATCGAATAAAAGTTATTGTCTAACTGTTCAAGTTGATCTGAAGTAATCTTATCATGACTTGCTGAGATTGTCTCAATAACAATTATTCACACCTAAATATTATTGTGATGTGATAAAATCACATTATTAACACTGATTCTTATTAGTTACAATTCGCTGTATAATACTATGTGTACTACAATGCCTACTCATCTCATTCTCTCTTGAGACATAAAAGATGATTTCCAATGTTTCATCTCCTATATTCTACTCATACGAAGTTGTCATCCTTGAAATATTGTTCCCTATTTGTCTCTGAACTATCTAGTCGTGTTTTATCTGGTCTCGTGTTAGCAGAATTTACTATAATCCGTATTTTAGGCCTCAACGTATAAAATTTAGAACATTAACATTTAGTTCAAACTCTACATAGTAATGTACTTTTTTAATTTTGATATTAATAACAATATTTAATGTACATGACTCATTTAGTTCAGTGCATATGGAGCTTAATTTTATAGCAAAAAAGTGTCTTTCTTCAGTTCATTCTAATAAAATATTGGATATGAGGTTCCACTAAAGATTACAGATAATAATATCAATGAGACACTTTATACAAACAATCCCAACTCAAAATAAATTTGAAATCTACTGAAAACAATCCTCAATTTATGAATTTGTATAAATCCATCTACTAACAACGTCTTCATTCAGTCGAAATTTTGAGCATTTCACTTATCGTTTTTGATTAATCAAACAGTAAGTCATCTTCTAAAGATTTCTTCTCAACAGTATGAATGATGGTTATTTTACTTTATATCATGGTCTAAGTACAAAATGCATAGCCTCTGATTATGTAAATTCTTTTGAAAATATATTATACCTAAAAATTCAGTTCGTCCTCGTAAGGAGCTATTAGAAACTGTCATTTTGAATTGACAAGATTTTTTCCACAGGTAAGCACTGCTACAATTCTTTTGTCACGAATATATTTATAAAACTGATCGATGTAAATCATTCTAAGTATCTTGGTGTTTATTTTGGCTTATCGATAGCTTTTATTCATTAATGTTATGTATGTTAACAGTGAAATAATAAATAGTGGTACGCTTGTAAAATGTAAATGAAATAAATAAAAACAAACCATTTTCTTCCTAAATAACTGTTACTTACTTTAAGACCATCAACACCAGGTACACCCAAAACACCTTTATCACCCTGCAATTGAAAAAATTCAAATAATGTACATTAATCTCAATGTAAAAGTTAACTACAAAAGAAAAGCTTCAATTAATATCATTTGAATACATCCAAGATCATAGTTGAATAACGTGGCAACATCATAACTAATATCCTGTTTAAGTGGGTTCGAATCAGTCGAAAAGTATGGTTCCCTTCAAAGACTGAGAACATACATCACCAGTCAGTCCCAAACGACACGGAATCTTATGTCTTTTTCCGTTTATATGTCCTTTCAACTATTTAACACCACCTTTAAAATCGCGTACTAATCATAGCTAGACCACTATTGGAAACCTGGAAGTACTGGATCGCCGTTTCGTCCTATTGTGGGACTAACCAGCAGTGCGGATCCACGATCCCGTGTACGGGAATCGAACTCAGGACCTTCAGTCTCGCGCGCGGATGTCTAACCTCCAGACAACACCCAATAAAGTAATTGGGTGGGGATAAACCCCACTCTCGTTCTCAATTTTGACCTTGTACCTGTAACCTACCAAAATCAAGAGGGAATGATTATTTACACTATCATAATCCATGATTGAGGGTTTGTTTCGTTCTCTATCATTTTTGTTGGATGAGGTAAAGAATGTAAAGTTTTTACGACGAAAATACCATTTAATCATGCTACGTATATTTCATGTGTGGGTCATTAGGTCATAATGGAAGAAAAATTACAATATAGCATAAGTTTACCTCCGACTAATTCTATAATAGAAATTATTCCAAAATATTTACAATTAAACGACTAAGTAAACGAAGACATAACCCCAGTAACTAACTACGATACACTTAAATAACTTGAAAATGTGAAATTTGTACCCAGTCAAATAATCATAACATTAACAGAATTCAATTAGTAGTAAGAACCAAACAAGATTATATTATTATCAGAAGGGGTTTTGTGGATATTATAGCAATTTTTAATAGTTGAGATCATGAATCACTTGAAGCTAGACCAGCATGGAAAACCTGGAAGCACTGGACGGCCCTTTCGTTCCACTGTGTGACTCCTCAGAAGTGCTCACCCACGATCCCACCTCGCGATATCCGAACTGAGGACCATCCAGTGCCTCCAGATTTTCCGTGGTAGTCTAGCTTCAAGTGATTCATGATCTCAACTATTAAAGTTTATATTAGTTATTACCAATAAGTATAAGTACATTATACTGATAATTATTTTACTGTAAATATATGTTTGTTGACTAGCTGAGCAACAATAATAATAATAATAAATAAATCGAAATAGTTAACGTAGACTTATACAGCACAATAATACTCATCAATTATTCACCATAGAAATTAACTTCTCATTTCTTTTCGGAACAATTTTTTATAACAAAAATTATTAGTAGGCAAAACTCGGTAATATGATCAAATTGGAAATATCAACTGGGTTTTTTTCTCTTTTTTCTCCGTAAAACTAAGTGACTGATATTACACCACACATTATATTCAATAAAGAAATATCACCTAAATTAGTCATATTGTTTTGATGTATAGTCGTTTGTACTATGATTCTATAAATTAATCATTTCAAATATTATTTGGATAGGTTAATCCAAATATGTTTGTATGCAGTAGACGAGTATAAGTTTATCTTAATGATTCTTTGGAAATAGAATGATAAATTCATAAGATAACTGATATTTGTTAGTTGGAGACATAGTTGACAAGCTCCTTTGAAATGCAATATCTAGTTTCTTAATATTTAACATATATAATTAATATATATATTTTATGATACTCCAATAATTAGAAAACTGTATTTCTGATGTTTGATGACTTAATATGAGCTATTTCATCAGAGTAGATAAACATATGTGTTCTTTGGTGTGTATTAAAGAAAGTGATTTTATCTCAAACTTTGGACTGTAGTCATTGATCATCTTTCTTTATCAAAACTGATAATTTATATACTTAGATCAAATAAACTAATTAGAGATCGACAGATACACATTCTAGGTTTGCGATAATGGCTTACACCATTTAAACTTCAACTATTGAATAAGCGTAACTCAAGTTTTAAGATACAAATCTTTATTTGGTTACTATGTTACATTTTAAAAAATCTACACCAGTCTGATTTGCTGATCAAGTCCACTGGATATTCTATCGAAAAAAACAATCTGAGAATGATGAAAAATTAGTGGACTATGTGGTTTATTTTCTACAGAAACCACGACAAAGTACTTTAATTCAATGACTTCCATAGCTTGTTTGTTAAACACATATATTTCGATACTACCTGTCAATTACATCAAACATATTTGTATGTAGATAAGATTGTATATGCAAATTATGTAACCTAAACTATTCTATGACGGTGTTGGCCAATACATGTATCATTTCTCATGAGTGAATCAGTCGTTATGATCACAGATCTTCTAGTCAAACATTCAAACAAATATCTAGCGGCTATTAAATGATAATAATAACTTAACTTACCATAATTCCTTTGGGTCCAGGATCACCTGGTATACCAGGTATACCCCGTTCACCTTCTGGACCAGGTGGACCAGGCAATCCACGTTGTCCAACAGGACCTGGTCTACCAACATGTCCACGAGCACCAACGTCACCCTTTTTTATCACAAAAATGAGTGGCAGAATAAAACAAAAACAGTAATAAAAAATGTGCAAGATCGATTATTTTATCTCATTTTTTAATGGATATATTAAAATATAGTCTAAAGTCAGCTTGGTCAATAAAAAGCCTAAACAATACAAACAGTATGGTAAAATGCTGTACATAGTTATCAAATATAATCAAACCAAGTGACCTTTGAAGTACTGATGCAAATATAAACCAATAAATGAATGATCAAATGACGTGAATTATAAATCCTATTTATACATCATCATATTAAACAACTAAGAAACTTGTCAAGTCAAAAACTCCTTCATATCCATGAATGTGTGAGTGCGTCAAGGGTAATTCTGTCATATTTCTATAGTTTTTTAAGTAAAATGTTAAACTGCATACACTAACAATATTATTATTAATGTTTCTTTTCTATTATCATTGTAGTGCAGACTGAATATCCATGTGATAATGTTAAATGAGATAAGTGTATAATTTGATCACCACTAAATTACTTCTTGTGACCAATATTTTCGTATTATTTTCTTGTTATGAAATAGAAAGGGCACACAAAATGATATAAAAGCCATGTAACCAAATATGATCCTACTTTTTTTTCTTTTTTCTTGAATATACAAATACCTCCAACCAATCAGATTAATTTACATCAGTTAGACAATGTTAGAAAACATGATTGGGATAGTCGGAGAAAGAAATTGTACTGTACTGTAGAAAAAACTAATATCGACTAATATTGCATTGTTTACCTTATAGAATCTGGTGTTTTCATATCACGTCATTGATATCGAAACTGTTGATTGTTAATATAATTACTGTTTTGATTCATTGTGAGTAAACTAAATTCACACATCTACATGTAATTATTTGTATAGTGGATTACATAGCTTGATGTTACTGGCCCACACACTACATAGCTTGATGTTACTGTCCCACACACACTTATGAATATACAAAATTGATGCAATCTCTACAAGCATTGTTCTTACTTTACATGTTATGTCATCTCTTTCAATGCTTAACACGTTTATCAATTAGAAGAGATATCGACATCAAAACTACTCTTCTCTTTGCTGAAACGTCTTCATATATATATATATATATATATATATATATATATATATCATTCTGCATTCATTTGGCATTGAATGCCATGAAACAATAAATTATACCTAAGCAATTCAGTCTCTGTTTAATAGAATACAGAATGGAATATTTTGGGGAAATAAGGCTATAATTGATATAATGAATACAACTGATTCATAAATCAATATTAGTTTATATTTTCCTTTTTTTACATATGTCATGTATTAGCCAAAAGGATAGATTAAAAGTTATTATTCAATTTTATTGATTATGAACACAATAGGTATGAACTTAAAAAAAAACATTTACATCTACTAATCAGATATTCGCCCTTTGTTCATTATTTTCCAATAAACATATTGGATCGTTCTAGATAACATTCCCTAGAAATATGCAAACATAACAGATTCCTTCCCTCAACTAGTAACGTTTTTTTTCAATTAATGCAGATTTAAAAAACATTTGAAGTCAATTATTTTTCAATCGTACCTTAAGAATGATCCATAAAAACAGTGAAAGTAGTACAACTTTGATAATCTAAAAATAAAAAAGTATTTCTTTTTTAGACTGAACGATAATGATCATCTACCCAGTTGAATATTTTTTTTAGCTTGATCACATGTGTACCTAACAATCTTGGTAAGAATATATTTGAAAGTATATATAGACACACACAAGTAGTGTTGTTTAGTTTGGGACTGTAATATTCACAAACTATTAATTACATGTTGCACACTTTGTTTATACTCTGTTTCTATTAATATGACTTCCTAATTTAGCTTAAGTTATTTTAATACTTGATTAACAACTATAAAAAATTCATCTATTAACAGCTATATAAATGTTGACACCTTCATCCAAAAACAATATCTTTTCGAATGAATGAATCAATCAAACGAATAATTCTAGTCGATTATTCCCTAGTTTTCACTAGTTCACCAGCTAAAGTTATTGACTGACAAAACGTATCTTGAAACTGAATAAAATCTTCACAATCGACCAAATAAACAATCAAATAAGTTAGTTAACTAATATATATAACCTGAACCATTCATTATCAACAATAGTTAACACGAGGAAATTGATAATGTTATATATATAATACGTACCTTTGGCCCCGGAATTCCCATACAAGTGCATTCTGTGCAATTCGGCGATGGTATGCACGTCTGTAATAGTTGGAAAAATATGAAAAAGAAACACATAATCTCATAAATAACTCTTCTACAAATTGGAAATATGAAAGTTTATGTAGTGCACTTTCAATATGATGAATTGATTATAGAATACATAACAGAAAACCTTACTAAATTAGTATAAATAGTAATCTAACTATTTAACATATCTGTAGGGAATATAAAAAGTATCATGACAATTACTGAAATCGAAACATTGTCTAACTGGTTAGTAGATTCCAATCGAAAGTCTTCAAATTAGTGGTTTGATATCCTTTCAGATTATTTACTACAACTTAACACTAACCTTATTTCAGTTTAACTTATTCATTTGACTAACACTGTTTCTGTGTAACACTACTGAATCAAATAATCCATGAACATTTAGGCCAAACAGGTTTGAAAAGAGCATTCCAAAGGTTAAGTTGAGCAAAATAGTTCACTTACCGCTGCTCCATTTGTATATATTATGCATATATTCGATAATATAAAAATAGATATGAGAATAAATCCATACGTATTATACTTATTTGTAAATTGATAGTTATCATGAGGCTTCATAATCTTGAATACAATACAAAGTTACGTGAAATTTTATTGAATATAATTTTCTATGATAGAAGTAAAATAGAATAGAATTATGTGTAAATTAATGATCAACTTTCACTTCAGTTTACTGTCTTAAGATTGAAAATAACTTTTTTTCGTAATGTTCGTTCACTGTTTTTTATATGTTTACGGATCGATTAAAGTTATTCTGTTAAATTTATGCTTGATAAACGATAACCTTATTCTTCTTCAGGCAGTTTTCTATTACCGGCATTACTAACTGACACACAGTCGGTGTATGTTCAAGGTGTCTCTTTATTTTTATAGGATAAATAGACATGCACACAAATGACATGTATATATATATACATTTGTGTAAATATGTGCTTCCCTAATTTGAATGTATGTTTGTGCTAGAAAACTCCAATAGTATCCCACCATAGTCAGTATGTAAATCTATTTCTGTGCCTACTTTTGCATGCCTTCCTAATTATACACACTGAGTATTTGATCCAAACCTGTATTTTAACATAAAACCGATGGAAGATAAAGTAAAAATATCAGGGGGAAATGTTTAAAATTACCACGATCAGAACAATAAAATACTTTATTGAGTTCTCTTGTTGGTCCGTCTAATAATTTTGGCAAAATCGTGTAAAATACTTTAATTTTTAACTGGTTATCTTTCATGATAGTTCAGTACAAAGTATTGATTTTCCTTATTGGCCTGTCGTAAATCTAAACCGGCCGGCCGGTTAGTCTACCAATCAAATGCTTATGGGTCCAACACTATATACCGGTGTTTAGAAGGTCACATTTTAGCGTCCATTGATTTATAATTGAATGAACATAGATCATTGTGTAATACTGATTATCTTATATAATAAAGAAATATTTTCTTATCGAAGCTAAACACTATGCACATTTTCTGACACAATAGTTAAATCTAATTAAATTTTAAAGTATTTCCAAACAAAAAATAATAATTGTTCGTGATTGAAAGGAAGTTTCATTATGACTGAACCATGTATTTCTCTTAAGGGATTCAGCTGAATCCGATCATTTCAAGTTAGCCAAATAGATACACTCTCTATCACTACACACACACACACAAAAATAAGTACAGTATAATCCTTTTCGAAAAAATTGAAAACTTATTAGAATCTTGTAACGTTCAAACTCGTTGTTATGAAAAAACCCTACCATTTAAGAATCCGGGATAAATTATCGTAAGAAAGGTTCATTAATAAAATGTTATAAGTTATAGGACTAATATTTTTTCAAAATTTCATCTTCATCATAAAAGTTTACATTAACTTCAATAAAATGTAAGCGTTATTTATTTACTTGGTTTTGTTCAGAAACTATCTAACATAATTGTATATCATTGAGTATCAGATTTATTTACTTACTTACTTACGCCTGTTACCCCTCGTGGAGGAGCATAGGCCGCACACCAGCATTATCCATCCAACCCTATCCTGGGAAATCCTTTCCAGTTCTTTCCAGTTGTTATTTATCCTTTTCATATCTGCTTCAATCCTTTGGCGTAATGTGTTCTTTGGCCTTCTTCTTTTCCGCTTCCCCTCAAGATTCCAAGTTAGAGCATGCCTCATGACGCAGTTTGGTGATTTTCTCAATGTATGTCCTATCCACGTCTTTTCTTAATCTCGGATGAAAGCCAAGATTATCAGATTTACCCAATAAATAATTGTTAATATCACTAGTCAATTTTTTTTGACGAACAACTTTGAATCTTGGTTAAGATGAAAATATCAAAGCATTTCAATAAGAAAGGAAATTTTGTGAAATAGTGTGAAACAGAAAAAATATATAAATATTATTTGAACATCACCATATTATTAAGAAGAAACTTGTCTAGGTAAATCATCTTCATTTTAAGTAATTTAAAATTACATCTTCAAAAGGAAATAAGTAAGTCAGAAGGGGTTTTGTGGATATTTCAGTATTTCCATAGTTGAAATCATGAGTCAATTGAAGCTAGACCACCATGGAAAACTTGGAAGCACTGGACGGCCGTTTCGTCCTATTGTGGGACTCCTCAGCACAATGTGGTTATTAAACTTAATAGATATCTAGTTGCCAAGACACTAAATACACCTACTTAGTTAATTGTTTCAAAAAATTGAGAATTGTAAACATGGAAATTTATAGATTAGTTTCTTGACTGTTGACAATTACTGTTGGATTGGATTTATAGTTTCGCAGAAACATGACCTGATTATAAAGTTCAATTGTAGGGAAATGATTGATGCAATCAACAGAAATTTACTAATTATTTTCTCTTCTCAGTGAGTTTTAAGCATTGACCTATATACATTGGTATTGTCAACTTTACTCTAATTGTACAGCTAACAATTTTGTCCAATTTATTTTAATATGATGAAAATTCCCCTTTTGACATTTGGTAAAAAAGAAGAACCAAAACATTTTATTACTTTTTCTTCTTTTTATATATTATGCAACATAGCAACTGATTGGTTTTCGAATAATTACTTTGATTATTATAATCCCCTTTCCTTCCAATTGTTCAATGTTATTCTGTAATCAATATGTCATTATATAATTATCACGTTACGTAACTACTCGGTGAGTATTATTTTATTGTTGTAAAGCATACATATATATATATTAGTGTAAAACCATGATGAAAAACTAATTGAGAAGAAATTTCTTCGCTCGGTTCGTTATTAATTAATGTGATGAAAGGTAATAACATTCAAGCATTAAGAAGTTACAAGACTAAAGATATTTGAAAAAAAATTGGTACTTCTACAATACCGTCAATATTTGATAGAATCATCTTTAACATTATCAGGCATGAATAAAAGATTAAGTAAATTTTTAATTTCCTTAATTTATAATTTGGTGGAAAAGTTTTTTCCGATGTTAATATTCATGTTATCATACGAAATTAACTAAGAAAAACCTTGAAAAAATTCCGAAAAATATTTATTTATTTATTCAAACATAATACAAATGGGAAAGGGTTACATCCAAATCTCTGTAGTTGGGACTATTTGCAAGTCCTAAAAGTATAATTAAAGATTTTTTATTTATTCTTTTGCATAATAATGTTAGAACTTTTTGATAATATTAATAGTCAATTATTACTAATAGTACTACTATTATTATATCTAGTAGTAATAGTAATAGTGACGACAATAACAACAGGTCTTATCATCATCATCATCACCACAAATATTACATTTTATCATCTTCTTAGATATTAACAACATGAACCTTAGAGAAATATCTATAACATTAATAGCATAATTGAGAAAACTATCTTATATATCAAGGGTACTAAGTGCCAACACTATTTTAACTTACAAATATAAAAAAAGAAACTATTGCAGAGGATAGATACTTTTGTAATACTTTGCATATAAGCATTGTATGTAAATAAAGTTCATCCAGGAGAAAAAGAAAGAAATCCAGAAAAAAAGTAAACTTTAACTATTAATAGATTGAGATTCTGAAGTTGAACTTGGGCAATAATGCATAACAAGCAACTATAAGTCAAGTTATATGAAACGAATGCATAGAAATGAAGGCTTAACAATTAATCAAAGTAGCATAAAGTTAAATAAATAGAAATTTTTTTCGTTTAAAAATCCCAATCATATTAAAAGACTAATATTTGAACGAAGAATATTCTCTTCGATAAATTCTCTTCAGGTTCTACAATTATATATCCAAATTAATAATCCGAAAAAATGGCCAGGTTTAAGGCAAAGTACATCGTTTAAAGCATGTAATTTAGGATTGTCAAACCAAATAGAATAAAATTGTTAATGTTGATATGACTCATATAGAATGTTAACACTGGAATCTGTATATGTGGTAAGTGAAAATTTAAGATCTGTGATCAGAATATAAATATGGGTCAGATAGGGTGAGAGAGATATGATAGTGCAATTACAATTCGATCGAGTGGAAGACTAAATGTGTGAAAAATTAGTGAGACGTAATAAATTATTTATTATTTTAGGTTTCCAATTAAAATTAAATTACCTAATAAATATATCTCTTGAGTATACAAAAGTCTTATCAGATTAAAAAAGAGACCATATGAAAGTTAAGCGAATTATGTAAACAACTTTGCAGTTGATCTCAGGATTATGTGTGAAAGATCAAAGTCAATTAGTAATGTACAGAAAAACGATTAAAAGGAACTCATCGCTCCCCAGTAATTTACATGATTTGTATCTTACTCTGAAAAGCACGTAAATCAGTATCTTCAAAACTCTGTATAACAACTTTTCTTATTAACCAACACTGTTTACATTTTATCATGATATTTATTCAGTCATACACTCAAATATACTTTAAAAGTTTTTCATTAAAATGATATCTCCAGTCTGTTTCTTATGTTTAATATTCCGATTAGATTTGCCATAATGGTTGAAGCATTCATCCAGAATTCCTATTTATGTGAAGATTGCTCATCTGTAAGAAATATATTCAGACAATTTAAATAAATATACTTGTGCAACCCTTTATTTGTTAACCACATGATCCATTTAAAGCACCGTTTTCTAATCGGTTAACAGCGACAAGTACTATTGACTGAGATTTGATTAAAACTCTAACGACATGGGATTATCTATCTAAGTATCTTATGGATGAGCGAACCCACGTTCTATCCAGGAAGATTTGGGAGGAAGAACAAACGCCACTGACAGACTGGAAAGAAGCATATCTCATCAAGACACCAAAGGAAGGAGATCTGAGAAAATGTGATAACCACAGAGTTATCAAACTATCATCAGTACCAGGAAAAGTTTTCAACAGAGTGTTGATGAACCGGACGACTGATTCAGTAGACGCACAACTACAAGATCAAAAGATAGGATTCTGTAACGATCGGTTGTGCGCAGACCAAATCGAGACACCACAGATCATCGTTAAATAATCGATTGGATGGAAGTCGTCATTATACATTAACTTCCCTGATCATAAGAAGGCATTTGACAGTGTGGATAGGAGAATATTATGGAACATTCTTCGACGCTATGGTGTAAATACCTGAAGAGATCGTCAACGTCATCCGGAATTCATAAGACGGACTACAGTGCAAAGTTGTGCATGGAAGACAGCTGACAGATACATTCAAAGTGAAGACCGCAGTCAGACAAGGCTGCTTATACTCTCCCTTTCTTTTTCCTCTGGTAGTTGACTGGATTATGAAGACCTACACATCTCACTGGAAGCACGGAATACAATGAACAGCTTGCATGCAACTAGACGATTTGAACCTCACGGATGACCTAGCCATTCTGTCCCATGCACACCAACAAATGCAGATGAAGACGAGTAGTATATAAAAAGCCTCTGTATCACTAGGCATCAATGTACACAAGGGAAAAAGCAAGATCCCCAAATACAACACGGAGAACACCAACCCAATCACACTTAATGGAGTAAACTCTGAGACAGGTGGAAAATTTCACGTATTGGGGTAGCGTGATCGATGAACGTGGGGGATCTGTTGCAGATGTAAAGGCAGTGATTGGCAAAGCAAGGACAACATTCCTACAATTGAAGAACACATGGAACTCAAAACAACTGTCAACCAATATCAAAATCAGAATACTCAATAATAACGTCAAGATAGTTCTACTTTACAGAGCTGAAATTTGGAGAACTACTACAACCATCATCAAAAATGTACAAATATTTATAAACAATTGTCTGCACAGGATACTCAATGTCCGTTGACCAGATACCATCAACAACAGTCTACTGTGGGGGAGAACAAATCAACTTCCAACTGAAGAGGAGATTAGGAAAATACACTAGAAGTGGATAGGACATACATTGAGGAAATCATCAAACTGCATCATGAGGCATGCTCTAACTTAGAATGTTGAAGGGAAACGTAAGAGCGGAAGACCGAAGAACACATTGTATCGAGTATTGAAGCAGATATCAAAAGGATGAATAGCGAGTGGAAATAACTTTGAAGGATTTCTTAGGCTAGAGTTGTATGGAGACTGTTGATGGGTGGCATATACTTTTCCATGAGGAGTAATGGGCATAATTAAGTACATTATAATACATGAATACTTGGATTACTTTGTCAACAATATTCAGTTCCGTGATTTCCTACGTAAATCAAAATTATGAAAAGAAATCTGGCATACTCGTTTGTCCCTTATTTAAATTTCTCACACCTCAAGAAAAGTGATAAGCATGCTACAGCTAACAATTAAGTAATCTAGTAAGAAAGTAAATGTGGTGATTTATTCTATTTATTCAATTTCCTTTGAATTACGAATATAAATCAGGTAATAGGTTTATTCGACTGACAGTACATTGTGGTCATATATCATGGACTGATATCAACCCAGGAAGCACTAGAAAAGTATCGTGACCCAGTTTGGGACTCCTCGGAAGTGTAGTTGAAAGACCTTATCTGGGGTCTAAACCAGGACCTTCAGACCTCTGATTGGGAGTAAAATAGTTCACATTTGTAACTTCAGTCAATTCGCAACACTGGTCGACCATCATTTGTTAACAGTAGGCAAAGTTTATCTCAAACTCGACATGAGTAAACTCCAGTGGTCTACTTGACGAGTCCGAAACAGGACTAAACGTGCATCATGGATTCCAATGCTAACCTCAGTTTGTTTACTGTACATCCACTGCCCATGTTTTCTCAGCATAAATTTGGAAATCACCCTTCTAATTTAGTCACTAGAAGAAACACGTTGAACTCTTAATATTTGTGGAAGGTGAAAATCCACAGAAAACAACAGTCTCCACAACCGTCTATATTGAAGAGGAAATATGTCAAACGACTTATACCTGACCAATTTATTCCCCTTAAAAATATTTATTTCAGTTTGTACACTGCATAAGTTTAGCAGCAGCTTTTAAGTATGTCTGATTCCCATTCTATCACTGGTGACTGGCTTCAAGAGGTATTTCCTGGAGTTCTAGTGAGAAACAATAACCAGTGGAGTTCAACCAGGTCTGTTGTGAGATAGTAACTCATTGAAGACAATGGTGGATGGCTACTCAATTTCGTGGATCGGTTGAGGTTAGACATTAACACTGTTGAATGCCGGCTCAGTGGTATAGGGGTTAGGCGCACGCTCGCGAGACCGGTGGGTCCTGGGTTCGGAACTCGTGGGGTGGGGTCGTGGGTGTGCACTGCTGAGGAATCACACGATGGAACAAAACGGCCTTCCAGTGCTCTTAGGTTTTCTATGGTGGTCCATCTTCAATTGACTAATGATTTTAACTATAAAATTACTAAAATCTCCACAAAACCCCTTATGGTAAAATAAAACCATTAGAAAATATTCAGTGAAAAACGAAAGAGAATTTTCTATGAGATGAATTTTTGCACGAATTCCTAAAACACTATAAATTTACCGCTCATACATTTTTGGTGATGGTTGTGGTAGATCTCGAAGTTTCAACTCTGTACAGTAGAAATGTCTTGACGTTCGCATTGAAAATTCTGACTATGACATTGGCTGGCAGTTGTTTTGAGTTCCGTATGTTCTTCAACTGTAGGAATGCTGCCCTTGCTTTATCAATTCGTGCATTGAAACATGCATCAGATCTTCCTTGTTTATTGACAAATCTGTCTGGGTACGTAAAGTCATATCAATTCCAAATCATCCATCTGTTTCCAATGTATCCACTGCATTCCGCGCATACCCTGAGATGTTCAGGTCTCCATAATCCAGTCAACAGTTAGCAAAAAGACAGAAATAGACAACCTTATCTGATATTAGTCTTCACGTGGAGTAGATTCGTGAGCTGCTCTCAATACATGACTTTGAGATTCATTCCTTCATAGGAGTTCAATATGATAGTGATGATCTAAGGAACTACATAGTTTTGGAAAGATCCCATAAGGTTTTTATGTCCATGCTGTTGAATGCTTTCTCGTAATCGAGGAGTGTGATGTGTAGCAATACGTTCCATTCGAATGACTGTTCAACAGTGATCTTCAATAAACGATCAATCCTTACGAAAGCCGGTTTGTTGACCTCTAAGTTAGGCGTCTACATAATCTTTCATTCAATTCAGCAACACTTGAAAACCTTGTCTGTTATCGATATTAGTATGCTCCCTATGTAGTTCACACGCGTGCCAGGATCTCATTTCTTAGGATTCTTGATAAAACGTACCTCTTTCTAAATTGTTGGTACTTGCTCTTCATTAAATATCATTGCATTTACCTCTGTGTTTGACTTCATTGTTTCAGCTGGTACGTTGTTTGGTTCTGTGGCTTTCTTACTCTTGATATGCCTGATGGTTTTGGTCATTTTTTTATTGTTGTTGAGGTAACATCTTCAGGGAGGTGTACATGTTCTACTTCAATGTTCGGTAGATACAATTAAGTTGGTTGATTCAAGAGCCATTCAAGCTGCTTTACGCACCTGTTCTGCTGCTCTTGAACCTCAAATAGTTAGTTTTCCTCCTTCTCTTCTGATTGGTCACACCATAATGCATCCATGCCAAGTGTTGTGTCCTATGGTCCATCAAATATCAAATGACAAAATCGCCAATCAGAATACCGGCTTCTATGACCTTGTTTCTGTGCCAAACTAATGGTACATCAACCAGCACGAGCAGCGTTGAGTAAATTGTGAATCCTTATTGGTCCTCTGTGTAAAAAAACTTCTCGTCCAATGCAGCCTGTTCAGTCCAGAACACAAATACCAGCCTCCACTATATGAATCGTATGTTTCAGACATACGTGGTTCATGTACAAATAGACCAGACCGCATCACACCACAAAATGAAAAATATTAATTATACAAGATCAAGCCAAAAGTGACTGTGTGTACAGGAGACTGTAACTAATAGATTGGGAATAAATTAAGAATGGTTAATCGTATAACAGTAACCAATTAGTCCAATTAAAGCTTATGATGAAAGGAATATATATGTAATCTAGTTACTTAATAATTATACGATAAGTAAACATACATAATAATAGTCTATAAATAAGCCCTGGAGGTTACCAGTCATCTATTCTTCATTCAGACACAACAACAAGTTTTGCCCATCTCGACCTTAACGTTTGGGTCCTTCATCAGGATAATTAAGTATTTTCTTGTCAATCTCTTTACAATAGACTCCAGCCTCATAAAACTTATGTTCATTATCTTCGCCGCCATCACTTATGAAAGGGTAGCACTGGATGACATTCGTTGTAATCCTTGCCTTCTTGGTTTTGAAAGATGCTTTGATGATTTTGGAACCAAGACTTCCGCACTCCATAAGCGCATTTCGTGCTTCTTTGGACAAGATCATTGCAACTCCAGGTGTCGGGAGGACTTTGTTCTTCATGACCAGAGTACAATAAGAGTTCCCGAAGTTGATTTATTTGGTCCAAATTGTGTCCAATAAGTTTTACCTTTTCCAAGCACGGTCAGTTAGAATATTTTCACTTGTGCTGCTATTTGAGTGACCCTCCCAGTCTCTTTCATTATTCGGACATCCCACATACTGACATTAATTGTTGCTCTGGTTGTCAGAAGGGGTTTTGGCCTCGCGGCTTCCAAATAATTTCAGTTTTCATCATGAAGTGTCATAACGTTTCGATATGAAGACCCTTCAACTCCCTGAGCAGAGTTAAATGGTGTAAGTAGTTTGTTCTGGCTAGGATTTTTGTAATGCTCTTTTTTATAGAGGTAGGGTTACTAATGCCTATGTCCAGCTCTCCTTTATTCGGTCTTGGGTCGGTAGTAATCCTAGATTGTCCATTACTTTCTAGTATTTCAGTTATTTTATCCATTCCGACCAGTTATGCTTATGGTTTAATAAATAATCCTACAAATATGGAAAAATAAAAGTGTGAAAATCTGTGCACATAATTATTATTTCAAACTCATTGGATTTATATATAGTTGAAATAATGAGTCAATTGAAGCTAGACCACCATCGAAAACCTGGAAGCACTGGACGGCCGTTTCGTCCTATTATGGGATTCCTCAACAGTGCGCATCCACGATTCCAACCCAGGACCTACCAGTCTTTTGGGAGATATCAACTCACTGAAGACATTGGTGAATGGTTGCTCAACTTCATGGATTGGTTGAAGTTAGACGTTAATATTAACACCATCGGATACCGGCTCAGTGGTCTATCGGTTAAGTGCTCGCGCGCGAGACTGATAGGTCCTGGGTTCGAATCTCACGATGCGGGATCGTGGATGCACACTGCTGAGGAGTTTCACAATATGACGAAACGGCCATCCAGTGCCTCCAGGTTTTCCATGGTGGTCTAGCTTCAATTGACTCATGATTTCAACCATATATAAAAAGATTACTAAAAATCTCCACAAAAACCCCCTCATTGTATTTAATCAAACTTGAGAGCGATTTGTTACTGGTTATTTAATATCCAGTCACTTTTATATAGTTAAAAAATTGTTTTCACTATATAGTAATGATTGTCCATAAAAGTAATCTACTGTCATTTCATTTGATAAATTTTTTTGATAAAAACAAAATATAGTTATAAATGTAATTACTTATTACATACAAATTACATAAATTTGTTTCTCTTTGTTCTCCTTTTTTTTCTCTCTTAAAAAGAAGTTAATTGATGCTAATACTAATAAGTTATTCGGAATAAAAGACAACTGAATAAGAAGTAATTTTTTGTTATTTTAATATTTTTCCCCCCAAACTAAAATGTCACAGTTTATTATAACTACTTTATTTGAAGAGCATGCACACACATAATTTATACGTATATACATATATATACCTTAGGTAAAAAGTTTAGTGCATTAGCTGAATGGATAAATGTACCTACATAGGGGTAAATTTAGTGTACGAGTGTATATACATATTGCCTGTTTGCGCCTACATGTATGAGTAGATACTACTTTGTGTGTTTATATATATATATATATATATATATATATATAATGTTTGTATGCTTGTTTTGTTTAATAATCAAGTACCGGGGTCAGTTTATACATGTGAATAAAATACATTGTAGATTAAAATCTGTATACATTGTCTTGATTGTCTTCTAACTAGGTTGTATAAAAACTGAAAAATATAGAAGGTTATCTTATCCGATTGTCCGTTTGCTAGATGAGTGGGTACGAATGTGTGTGTGTGTGATTGTAAAAATATAGGAACGATGATGCAGAGATAAAATTTTAATGGGGGAGGGGCATGAATTTTTCCTACGTGAAAGACCAAAATAGGCTTTTTAAAATTATGAAATATACAGTACAAATTTAGATAACACTAATCTAGGGGATATTTGTTCAGTGATAATTTTTGTTTGTTTATTTCAAGTATAGTTGGGATTGGTGTTCGTTTCCATTGATTGTTATCTTGGTAATATTTTTGCAAAAGTAAAATCTCATTCTTATTTAATCAACAACAACTTTATACTACCAATCTAAGGTGAATATTGCCAACTTGGGGTTGAGATATCCGTCTCTCAAAAAGGGTACGAGTTTACTGAGAGGTCATACGCTTTTTACTACTCTATAGTTGTGGACTATGGTCTGTGGAAATAAAAATATCTGTAGAAAAGAGGCCTTTGATCATAAGTGCCTTCGAAGCGTTGCTCACGTTTTTGTGTGACCAATTAGTGAGCAATATTGAGTTTAGACATAGGTTGCTAGATAACCGATTGGTTGATAAGGTTGCTAATCTTCATCAACTGAGGTGGTTAGGAGATGTTTTACACATGAATTATCACCACACACATTAACAGGCATTGTTTGCTGGTGTGAAGTTAGGTTCAAAGGAAGCTAGGAGCAGATAAATCATTTTACACACTAATTGACTAGTGATGTGATTAATGTAGGTAGGTATAGACTACTTGTTTGGCAAGAAAACGGCGATATTTGCCTGGAGGTTTTGAATGACATTTCCCAGAGTCGTTCGAGATGGTGCAGATGTATTCAGTCCTTATCTTCCTTTGGATTTCTAGTTATAAAATTCACATCTTTTATTCCATCAATTCATGTTTTCTTCTCCAACCATATTTTATGTCCAATCGTTTTTACTATCACTAATTTCGTCTCCACATTTTGATGTTTCGCTAACATGATCCTTTGAACATACGTGCAAAGCCCTAAGTTGATTATGACTAATAAACTTAAGGTACTGAAAATACTATTATTTAGCTTTTCTTCCACTCCAGAAAACTGATTGTTTAGTTCCCATTTAAAGCCTAAATACAAGACATCATTAATAGTCAATATAAAACATACACAGCGTTAGCTGAGAAAGGCCACTGAGTACATTTATATACAGTTGAATATGTCTGTCATTAAAGTGTATGGATGAATTATTAGATTGACTGTACACATGAAAATCATATTGGCTAAGCGACAGGTGTTAGTGTATTTAATGTGACTACATAATTAAGCTACATTTTAAAAGGTATCATTATTTGTTTAAATTAAACTGTTACACATATCTACTTATCAGCCATGTATAATCCGTTTGTTCCGTTTGTATTCACTGGTTAGAAATTAAAGACAAAGTGTCATTTCTTTTAAAAAAGAAAATATTTTTTAAGCAATCTATCGAATATTTGTATCTGTTTTCATTACCATTTTTCTTTCAAAGATGATTTTTATTACGAATATATTGTACTTGAAAAACCATTGAAAATAACACCTTTTCGTCTTCGTTTACTAGTTTTTTCAACAATTTTCTTCCTACTATATCATATTGGGTTAAAACTACAACATTAAAATCTTATGATTAGTGTTAATAAATAACTGAGTCATTGAGTTGGAATCTAGCGGTTCACATGTTTTTATGGTTTGACATAATTGAGTGATTTTGGTTAGGCAACTGTTGAAAACAAGAAATTACTGCATAACTATTTCATCTTAGTATAGAATTCTACAACAATGCTCATTCGCTATTCTGTCTGGTCTTGAACCTAGGACCTCCAGGACTTGTGAAGATTGCTTAACCTTTCGACTATTGAGTTGAGATCCCATGGTTCATTTTTCTAACCTTAACAAATTCCCAATCTCTTTTCAGAACTTTTTTGTGTTTAATTAATTTATGGTAAAAAATTTAGTGTCAACCCTAATGTATTTCCCTTCTTATCTTTGATTGGAAAAAAGGAGAGTTTTTTTCTAAGATGACATCCACTTTCTTATGACATCATAAAAAAAGAAAGTAAATCATTAATATCATTGAATAATTTTGAATATTACAATAATGTCATATTATAGGAGTATTATTATGACATTATAATCATAAATTCCTTCCGCCTCCCCCGAATACTACCAAATTAAATCTTCATTGACAGAGTACCACTTAGCTTCTAGAATAATATTTTCCAATTTTAAATGATACAAGTAAAGATATTCGTTCATTGAAGTTTGAAAACGTTATTTAAAAATGAATTTATTCGAGAATAGAAAGTAGATCAGACATAGTTATTAAATACATCATTCCCATCAGAATAATAGTTAGATAAATAGAAAAAACATATCGTCGGGTAACTGTATTCACATAGATATGTATTATAGAGTGTTTTTTGTTGTTGTTTGTTTGGGGAAATGAAGATATTTTAACTCATAATTCATTATTGTTTATAATACAAAGTATTTGTGAACTAAATAACACAAGTTACAGTATAGAAAATATTAATACATTTTTTTTTCATTTGTTTTGATTACATCACTTTTGTTTTCATCTTTTACAATAAAAAAAATTAATTGACGTCATTAGTAGATAAAATTTTGATTATATTTATGATTGTTTATTAGAAAATAGTTGAAAGCATGAGTCAATTGAATGTAGACCACCATGGAAAACCTGGAAGCACTGGACGGCCGTTTCATCCTAATGTGAGACTCCTCAGAAATGTGCATCCAGTGCTTACAGGGTTTTCCTTGGTGGTCTAGCTTCAATTGACTCATGCTTTCAACCATGAAAATACTGAAATCTCCACAAGAACCCCTTCTGATTATTAGAAAATAATTTACTATGTAAATAATTAAATTACTATTGGATTAGAAAACTATGATAACAATATATATGTGCACCATCGTAAATTCTACAATATAAAAAGTTTGCAAAGCAACTAAATGAATTTTTTAAGTGGTTTTTAAAAAATAATCTCTTTCGAAAAATGAAGAACCATTGTCAAAAGAAGAACATCTATTTCCTCAATATCCAAGAATATTCAATAATGTACAACCACGACTCTATATCGGAACAAATTTTAAATTTTTTGATGGATAACAACTCAGATAGCTCACTTCCATCTTAATTTTGTAATAATATTTTTTGTTTAAATAGACAAGAAAGCTTCATGATGACACCACTCAACTGAAACGGATCAACTTAATCAGGAACTCAGAACTCTTATTTCTAAACGTGAGCACAATAACTTCAGACTACTAACTGAAATAAGTAATGTGTACCGTTCGGATCAGGTTCATTAGACTAAAGTTATGGTGGGTTAGGTAGGGTGTGGGGCTATGGTTGTTCATTTAAAAAATTCACAAACTATAGTGAAGCTTTGACTCAATTTTTCTGTATTTCACTGTTTCGTTAGTTGAAAAATAATTTGCAATTACAGGAACTCTTCACACAAATACCTCATTATATAAGATAAGGTGTTCTATTATCAAATATACATGATAAAAGTTATGCTGTCATGTTCAGTAGATTAAAATTTAAAAAAATAAATTAGTGATCCGAGTTTCTTTCAATAAGAGAAATAATTACATAATATACTTATTAACACGTCTAAATAGAAATTTTATTGTAGTAATAAGAAAAATAGAGATAATGGTAATAATACTAACACTAATGATAATAATAACAATGATAATAGTTGTAACTGTTAGAGAATCATTCTTAAACTTTGAGTCCAAGTTGTATGTTTTTGCTAAAACATTGACAGGTGAATTAACTTACTTATAATTGATAAAAAAGTCGATAATTATTATCAAGTAAGATAGTGTCTAATATAAACTGCATGTTAAAGAACTTTTAATTATAGAATTTAGTTTCCTTTTAGTTCATAGTTTCCGTGTTGCAACTAATTTACTTATTGATGGATCAATTTACATGAATTTATCCAAAGCATGTAACATAACTAATTCCCAAAGTCATTCACATTGTAGCGATAAATAAATCCCCAAAATAAATAGTTCTGTAAGTCTTCAACATTGGATGCTGATCACATTAGTTTTAATGGACTCACCTAACTGAAGGCGCTTGGTCATGCATTCGTACCAGATCACGGGTGGAAATGCCGTGCTCAACATCTCCTCTAATTGCTAGCCAGATTGGATCAGTCGATCCACGATATATTGATAACCCATAAAATATATCTTCGAACTTCCTCGCTTCTGACTTTTGACTTCACTTGGTGGGTACGATTCATAATAGGTGTTACTGGTTAAAACTTTGTCAAACTCTAAATACTTGTGGCATCTTCAATATTCTGATATAAACTAATTATAAAACCATTATCTGTAGTATGACGAGTGAATTTTTAGATGAGTAAGAGAAAATGCATACTGCATGGAAAAATGTTTATATTAAATAAGAAGTTGCACAAAATGATACATATAAAATATTTTCAAAATAATAGTTTGATCATCAGAAACGACTTAAAGATAAGAATGAATCAACACTGAATAGGAAAAGGAATAATGAAACGAAACATTCTTCTTCTTTTTGTTCTTATGCATATCACCCCTCATGAAAGAGTATATGCCACCCATCAACAGTCTCCATACAACTCTAGCCTAAGAAATCCTTCCAAATTCTTTCCACTTGCTATTCATCCTTTCGATGTCTGCTTCAATACCCGATACAATGTGTTCTTCGGTCTTCCACTCTTACGTTTCCCTTCAAGATACCAAGTAGGAGCATGTCTCATGATGCAGTTTGGTGGTTTCCTCAATCCATATCCTATCCACTTCTAGTGTATTTTCCTAATCTCCTCTTCAGTTGGAAGTTGATTTGTTCTCCCCCACAGTAGACTGTTGTTGATGGTATCTGGTCAACGGACATTGAGTATCCTGTGCAGACAATTGTTTATAAATATTTGTACATTTTTGATGATGGTTGTAGTAGTTCTCCAAATTTCAGCCCTATACAGTACAGGTGTCCTGTAGTTCGTATACGCTGATTTGATAGATAAATTCAAACTTAAGTTGATTAGAGAAAAGACAATTGTAGTGGATTCTGTATGTGCATACCACAGTTGGTAATTTAACACTTGAGTGTAAACACATGTCTTTAATATTGTAAATAAAATAAAGCAAATATTTCTTAGGAATTTCTGTCATTTTACATATGTCTTCGAATGCAGAATCTACTATAATTTAATATCTAATATTCATTGTACACGACCTTGAGAAAAACGGATATTCGGAGAAATTTATAAACGAAGACATAGCCAGTAAAAGAGAGCATAAAAAATGCTAAACTGTGCATAGAAAGCCTCCGTATATATGCTTACAATTGAGAGGCGATGCATCTAGTGAAATGCTAAGACTAAAGTTACGCCGATCAATCCAAAGAACTTTTAATGCAGGTAAACTACAACTAATGCTTTCCATACGTCCAATGATCACTCCGAAGTTGAAAGATAAATTGCCTAGACTAACTACTTCTTTCTGTATTTATCAATTCAACTGCTCCTGTGGAGCAAGTTATATTGGCAGATATTCTAGGAACTTGTATATTCGGACTTGTGTGTACCTCTCAGTGTGGTTGAGCAAAGGTGTAGTTAAAACGGTGAACAGCTCCATTTTAGCTCACTTGATTCAGACGGGATATACAGCCAACATGGAGCAATCTTTCGCAATAATATATCGTGTTAACAGCAGTATACCTAATTCAGTCAGACTGAAAATCCTGCAAACGGCTGAGACAATTACTAATCAGATAAAAAAAACCCGGAGCTTTACATTCAAAAGAAATATGTTCAGCCACTCCTTTTACCCTGGCCAACTAGTTAATAATTAATTTTATAATATGGTGACGCAATTTAATTGATGTTCATTTTTATATCCTAAACTTATCTTATCTACACATCTTACCATCGTCATTATTATTATTACACTTGCTAACCTTTTTGAGAAATTTACTCAGCATCCAGCCCTATCTACTATATCTGACCTAATTCATATTGTCCTATATATTACGAAACTTCTGATTTATAATTCCACTATTCTCTCTCTCTGACCCCATGTTAACCATTTTTATTCTGATCACTTATTTGTCGATTTCATTTAACGTATCAACTTATTCAAGTTAACACACATTCATAGAAGTCACCCAAACACTAACCATTTGATTTTATATGACAATCGGTCCTTGATTCACATGTTATAGTTTTAAATGATGTACTTTGCATTAAACCTGGCCAATATTTTGGATGATTAATTTAGATATATAATTGTAGAACCTGAAGAGAATGAATGGAAAAAGGATATTCTTCGTTCATATAATTGTGTTTTAATAACAATAGACTTAATAAGTTAGTAAAGAATAATAACGTGAATATAGTATGGTGGTTAAAATGTTTTTGTGACAATAATTAAAAGTCATAGAGGTGTAAAAAATAAATAAGGTGATATAATGAGCAGTTCTGAATAGAATAATTAGAATACGAGACATAAGTAAAGGGAGGAGTCCATTAATAATAATAATAATAATATTGGTAAAAATAATAATAATGAGTCCAATGTAACGATAACGATAGGACGTCCTTCTTTTGTACGCATAGTTGTGGCTTGAGCTCGTGGGTGGAAAGAGCTCCGGCTATTTTTAGGAAGTAAATACGAAGAAATCTAGGTAGATTTGGATGAATCGTATGTACAACCTTAAAATTAACCTGTGGATCAGTAGAATGATCTTGGTCGATTAGATGCTTAAGCATAGAACACCTAACTGCTTTCCTCTCACCCTTGTAGAACCACACTGGGATATGTTCCTCTATCCGAGCTGAAAGCCAGCGCTGGCTACGGCCAATGTACCTTGCTCCACAAGAGCAGGTGAACTGGTAGATGCACATGGAGGCGACCAGACGGGGAAGCTTATCTTTTATGGATACAGAATGCAATTTCATACTAGTGAACGTTATTCTCAGTTTTATCATATGGAATGTTTTTTTATCGCTGTCATTAAACGATTTTTGATTGCATTGGATGTTCGATCCCCTTTAAATTCCAAACTTATATAAAGGTTTTTCTTTGGAACGGAGCAACCGGATCCCTTGTTACAAATACTTCTTTTCATATTCTAATCTATGAAGCGATCCGGATAACTATTTTTTATCAGAGTTTTCCTGAGGAATGCGAGTTCTTCGTCAATACATTTCGTACTACATATCCGATGTATTCGGTAACATAAAGAGTGAATGAGATTTCTCTTTCTGCTTAAGAAACCCAGCTATAGAAGTTGGTGAGCTGGCCATTCCATGTTTGTTTTTTATATATGGTCTTTTGAAGGAACCATTACTCCTTCTCACCAGGTGCACATCGAGAAAAAGAAATTGGCTGGTCTCGCTTACTTTCTAACGTGAAGTTTGTGGAAGAGTGGCATGTGTTGAAGGAGTGTAAAATATCTTCTAATTCAATATTATATCACAGATGATAAATGTGTCGTCCATGTATCTTACATATAGATAAATTATTTGATGAATAATAGATGAATATTTGAATGAAAACACTAATAAAGAAGGAAAACCTTATGTTCTAGCTTAACAAAGTGAAAATTTGCCGTAAAACACGTTAAATTGACATTCCTTTTATTTTCATCTATTTAGTGGTTTTCAGTACCTTCAAAAATTTCATATTCCTGAGAATTTACAAAGACATTTTTCTTTCTCTCTTTTTTTCTTCGTATGAGTTTAATTATTTTATTGTTGTAGATCTTAGAAATATATCATCATTAACTTACCGTTATTTTCACGAATATTATAAATTTTACCAACGTTAATAACTAGCTTAAAGCAAATTGCCCGTTATTGTTTCTACATATAGTTGTGTTTTATCAGTATATGTGGTTAATTGCAAAGAAACCTCTCTTTCTTCAATGTATTTTTTTAAGATGTTTGAATAGAAATATTAAACTAACTAAGGATTCTCTTTATTTTACGGTGAATATACTATGTGCTGCCACTACAACCATCATCATGAATGTATAAGTAATGATAAACAATTGTCTACAAAAGATACTCAATGTCCTTTGACTAGATATTATCAACAATAGTCTACTGTGGAACAGAAAAAACCAACTTCCAACTGAAGAGGAGATTAGGAAAATACACTAGAAGTGGATAGGATATGGATTGAGGAAACCACCAAACTGCATCATGAGACATGCTCCTACTTGGTATCTTGAAGGGAAACGTAAGAGTGGAAGACCGAAGAACACATTGTATCGGGTATTGAAGCAGACATCGAAAGGATGAATAGCAAGTGGAAAGAATTTGGAAGGATTTCTTAGGCTAGAGTTGTATGGAGACTGTTGATGGGTGGCATATACTTTTCCATAAGGAGTAATAGGCGTAAGTAATTATGCTATATACATGATAAAGTTAATATTGTTTTTCCTTGTCGGAACCTAAAAATTAGTTTCTAACATGTACATTGATTAAGATTAGGTTTTTGAAAAGACATTTAACTATCAATCCGAAAACGGACTGATGTTGTGAGTTCAGCATGTCGCCTATGCAACGTTTTTATTCTAGAGTTTATCACTCATGAGTTTCATTATTTAAGTGTGAATGATCTAATCAATGCATATAATTTTTACTTCCTTGTCTAACAATAATCTTTAGCAACAATGGGACAAGGATTCCTTCTCAAATTTTTTGGATATCTGTTTTCCAATTTTCTAAATATTTTAATGTTAGATACTGCGAATATTAAGCACTGTAATAGCAATGACTTTCCTTCCTGACTATCCTCCAGGAGAAAGAAATGCAGGTACTTTAAAAATGTATGAACTGAATGCAAAATAAAGAAGCTGTACAACATCACATTTGACACATATATCTAAAATGTAAATGTTATGAGAGTAGAACTTTCGTGATTGTAAATACCCGAGAATTAGTGTTGTGGTGACATCTACGATATTTATATCTATTACACATACAATTTGAACTAAGGGAAATTCGCCACAATGTTTTACACTTTGAACAAAGAATTCTTTAAAAAGAACTGATGGAATATGGCTAGTCGTGGGATCCAAAACATGCGTTCCGTCTTGTGTGAGACTCGCCAGCTGAATGAACCTGTATTCTTTATTTTGTGCAGACATGTGGTATCGAATAAGTATATTATAATTGTTTCCTAATGAATGAACTGCCAAAATTAGAGAAACCTTTACATATGGGATAGAAATAGTAACCTGATAACTGTAGCTTATATAAGTAAAAAGGATGACGTTAATTTTCATACAGGATAGGAATAAACAAGGAAATCGGAAGCCAGCATTCTCAATAATAAGCATTAACAATCGACAACAAATATCGTTGGAACCAAGAGTTATCAATCACTTTTTTATGTTTGGAATAACAACATGGACTAAAAAATACGAAGTGTAATAGTATAGACAGTATTGATAAATATGAAAAACAGAATGAATCTCTTGAATCTCTCGAGGTGAGGTCGTGGATGCGCACTACTGAGGAGTCCCACAGTAGGACGAAACGGCCGTCTAGTGCTTCCAGGCTTTCCTTGGTGGTCTAGCTTCAATTGACTCATGCTTTCAACTATTTAAGTAATGTTAATTATTTGTGAAAACTGCACTTAGATCATAATTATTCTCTTGATAGTCACTTTCGTAAATACTATTTTATATCCACGTAAATCTTTACTACATTTCAACAAGATGTATGATGTAATCATGTTTTGTAATCGTTTATAAAAAGGATGAAATGAATTGAGTGGACCCAATTAATATTATATTATTCAATAGAATTTTAATTTCTCAAGGGGCTTACAACATTATTGTTGATTCTCCTAAAGTGGAGAATCATTTACTACATTATATAGTAAGAAATGAAGTACGGAACTTTTTTTGGGGGGGGGCTATTTTTCTCAGAATAAAGAGTTTTATAATTAATTAATTAAATTGTGCTTTTTCTTAAAAGGTGATACTATGAAAGATTGTATTAACCAACTAGGCCATAACCTTACATTCCATTAACATTAAAGTTTTTAATGATCGAATACGGAAACATACTTTTGTTATTCTATTATACTATGTGTATAAAACAAAAATGGAGCAAATTTACCGTTGAATTCATTCATTTCTATCTTTTTCATAGGAAATGAAAATGAAAACATAATGTTTTGATATAAAAATTTAACAAGTAATTACTTTAGGTAAATTAATGCATATCTCCATAGAAATTTGGCATCTTACAAATATTTGGATACAACAACACATTCTTTATTATAGAATCTATAAACAGTATAGACTTGATTCATTGGTAAAAAATGTTCAGTATTCACTAGAAAATTAAAATGTTTATCTTGACTAATTATAGTAGGTAAAAACAAAAATCTAACTCTTTGAAATTTACTGCTAAAAAAACATTACATAATGACGGGACCATTTTATTTAATTGTTTTATCGGTGTATTTACATGCTATTTCTGCCACCGCTTTATATTAACCAGATACTGTCGAAATTTAAACGCTTTGTCAGAGTATTGGACTGTTAAAGTTATGGTAAATGGATTCTGAAAGTTTATGATGAATTCAAGTAGATTGTATGCTTACAATAAACAATAATATGATTCCCCCCTAGAAACCAATATTTCTGAAAATCAAAATTTAAAACTATATAATAAAAGTCATTGATAGGTATGATGAAAACCAAAGAAACAACTAAATAGAACACTTTCATTTGATTTACACATTCACAAATGCTTCATCATCCAAAATTTCATATATGAAGGTTTCTTAAATTCTTTCTAAGCATCATATGTTCTTTATTAGTTTGAAATGAATACCATCTTATTTCTTTTTAAGTAAAATAGTTCAAATATTAGTCTTTTAAAATAGTTACCCTGATAATAAATAAAAGTCAATTCATGTTTATTTATTACTCTGTTATTATTGGTATATTATATAAATAAACGAATCAACAATCTTTTAAAAGAAGGAATACAATTTAATTAAAACAAAATTAACTACATGAAAATTCACTTATTTGATAGTGGAATTATTATTGTTTATTTAGTTGAAACAGATAATCATAATAATATGAGTGTATATTTTAAATAACAATTATAATGCATGTTTAATAATGTGTTACAACAGATTCTACTTAAAAGTTGATTATATGTGATAATAATTAAAACGGTATTTAATACTTTAGGTTACTTCATTGATTATTATGACATTTATGTCATATGTTCAATTTTCTTTGAATTTAATTTCAGATCAATGAATATGCTTTCCATTTAAACATTAAAATTAAAACATGAAGTTCAGCGAATAATAATAATAATAAATTTGTTGAAAAGAGATCTCTTCGCTGAACTTCCTGTTTCAATTAATATGCTTTGAGGATGTGAAAACCTTTACATATCTGAGCAGCATCATTGATGAACACGGTGGATCTGATGCAGATGTGAAGGCGCGGATTGACAAAGCAAGAGCAGCATATCTACAACTCAAGAACATCTGGAATTCAAAATAAGTGTCAACCAACATCACGATAAGAATTTTCAATACAATTGTCGAGACAGTTCTACTGTATAGGGCAGAAATCTGGAGAACTACGGAAGCCATCATCCAGAAGATACAGGTGTTTATTAATAGTTGTCTACGCAAAATACTTCGGATCCATCTCCAAATGCTTTCACATGGCCACACGTATACAGCCACTGCCAAAGAAGTCCTACACACTACTTTCTTTCAGGTTGGTGGATACGGAGCATACACCTAGAGGAATCGGAAAACCCTGATTCCAAACCAATAGTGCACATGGGATCCAGTATCCTGAGGGAACAAATGGCGTATGAATCAATTATTGGTCTTCAACTATCATGGGACTGCATCTCCTAAAGTTGCTCCACTCCCTTGTGGATTAGACCTTTAGGTCAAAGGCTTGAGGAGTGGCCCCCTACGAGAACCCCCTACTTCGGCTTTGGCAAACGGGCAGTATCCCAACTCTCACACAAATCACTTGATTTGTGTGGCTCATATATATTTAGTGCTCCCTTGTACCAATGTTTAATGTTTTTTAATAAAAAAATAATTTCTGAAGACAAAACAACTCATAAATCAATAATTAGACGTTATAAACTTTACATTCAACGGAATCCGCATATGGAGATTTATTACTGTGATTTCTTTCAAAAAAAAGAATCACATAACATACTTATACCGGTTGATGTGAATGATTTATATTTTTCATAATTTCACTTCGTTACTAAATGATGTATTACTTTACACTAACTAAATTAAAATACTGCTGCTATTTTAAAATGAATCTTTCTTTATTCATTGTATCATAATTTTGTCTGTTCTAAATTTATATCTTCAACGTTACATTTGATTCATATTTTGTATTGTATAATCTTTTTTTTACTTCATACAAACTATAAACATATGTGCTCAATTTAATTGATAAACTAGTTTCAGTTCGTTATTTCTTCTTTAAAATAAACACCTATTACTAATGTGAAAGTATCAACTTCAATAATTTTTTTCAGGTTACATACTTACTTACGCCTGTTACTCCCAATGGAGCATAGGCCGCCGACCAGCATTCTCCAACCCGCTCTGTCCTGGACCTTCCTTTTGGTTGTTAGAAGGGGAATCAGCCTCATGACTTCCGAAGGAACTCGGCTTTCATCATGAGGCGTCATAATTCTTCCTTCAACCCCCAGGGCAGAGTTTAAATGGTTTGAATAAATTTTCTGGTTAGCATTTTTTCGGCGAGTTAGTTTTCTGCGGGATAGGGTCGCTAATTCCATGCCCAACCCTCCTCCTTTATCCAGGCTTGAGACCGGCAGTAGCCTCCGGAGGGGCTAGAGGTGGAGTTAATTTTTCAAGTTATGACTTTCTATTCCTCCAATTCTTACACAGTTTTTATCCAGAGGAATTCTCTTTTATCTAGTTTACACAAAAAAATTTTTTCACCTTTTTTCTCCATTTGTTTGAATTTTATTTATATCGTCCCTTAATAAGAACAAAATCTATGTATTTGAAATTTCTTAACAACACTGGTTATTATTATTAATATCATCATAAGAAAACCTTAATTTATGTTTAAACAAAAAAATGTATTTTTATATTTAAAAATTCACCTTTTATTGTTGAACAAAATGTTATTCATTAAAACTCCATGTGGTTAAGATTAACATTCAATTATTGTCTATAAATGTCTCCGCCTATAAATAGACATTGTTAATGAACTAAGTTTTTCAAAGCAGACATGTAAATATTGATTGCAGAAATAGGTCTCTTCATATGTATATATATATATATATATATATATATATATATCATAGAGTAAATGAGGGTATCAAATAACTTTCTTATATTAGCCGGAAGACTGAAGATTATGGAAGTTTGTAATGTAGTTGAAATTTTATCAGATTCTACTTTCCCAAACTCCGGTGAATCCCCTAGTAAAAAGGGGACAAAGAATGACGGATTATCAAGAATTAGATTTAACCAAGTAATTTGTATTCAAAACTGGCTGAATTTAGACAACTGGTATAAACCAGGGATGGTTACGTCGTCTCAGTGGTTGACTCCTCAGAGATATACACCAAGAATCCGACCAAGAATTCAACCCAAGACCATCAGGCTTCATGGAAAGAGTTGCATCCAATGGTTTACACTTTCAAATTCAGTCGGTTTTCAATGTCCATCGACAGTCATCCATCATCACCTACATGGTCACAGTTTAATATTTACAGGTCCTCACAAGAACTTCATAAATCCCTTTGAAATCGGTCACTGGTAAGTAGACTAACCTGAATAGTTTGGAAGACAATTAAATTGCAAGGTATGGGAAGCCATTGACTACGACTTAAACAAAAAGCGAACAAGATGAGACTCAAGAAAACTAGCTAATAACTATGATCATTTTATTTAAAAAATGTAAAAAGAGAAAAAAATTTACAAATAAATGGGGGATTGACAACTTATAACTGCTGTTTAATCTCTGCTGAGATGTTATCTCCATACTTCATGAAAGTCTCAAACCCGTGCGACTATTCAGTGCTCCCTAGTTTTCAGTAATGGTCCTGTAACTAATATCATTTCATTGCAGAAACAATGTTCCAAAAAACAGATGTCCATAAATCGTTCATAGTTTAATACTAATGGAAGTGATCGATGTAGTATATTCAGGTTAGTAAATGGTCCATAAAAAATATACCCCATTTTTTACTGTACATACAGTTCAGGTTTTATTTATTAGATTAAAATTGGTTGTTTGTATAGGATAACTTCTGGTCCTGAAATAATAAAATAGCACATTTATTCTTGATGATACAGTTGTTGAGACTATACTTTTTAACAGGCATATCATATATAGATGAGTCCAAATTGAACGTTCATGATAACCAGCTTAGATTTACAAATCCACCATGTATTTCGGTCACAGAAATAACGATATGATTGTAAATCCTTAGCTGGAATATTTCTGGTAAATTTCAAAAAACCATATGTATTACAACATAACAGCTTGGGCTTTAGATAATATAAAGTAAATGAAAATGGTACTTCATATCATTGTGACCACGTGTGTTTGCGGATATTTTCTTCTTTATGATAAGCATCTATCCTAATTTTTGGATTCACGAAAAAATAATCGTAGTCAATTTATGAGGATAAAGTGTTATTTTCTGATAGTTTAGAAGTAGAGATTTTGGTTTCGTAAATGTAAGCACTCATTTACTGAGATTATACAATAAACATATGGTGTAGAGACATAATTAAATTTAAAAAATATAATATAGCGTATGCTGCTATTTGATTTTATCAGTAGTCAACGTAATTGTTACCTGGTAAGTAATCTTGGTGATATTGAGATTAAGTTGAAGTATGGAGCAGTAACTAATTAGTTAAAGTGCTTAACTTACAATCATGTAACTGAATGTTCCAGGCATGCTTCACCTTCTTCGGTTTCCTCAGTAGAGTTATATCATTTGCCCTTGCATGAAGACTGTAACTCAAAGCGAAGTACAGAAATTTGTTTATTATAAATGAGTTAGATTAAATAAAAGAGAATCATAAAGATTGGCTATGATGTTTGTATGAACTAATGATTCTTTTTTATTCGATGTGTGCCTGATTTTGAATCCTAAGTACAACACGTCCATTTGTGCTCACCTAGTTATGTTTGGTCAAAACTATGTTATTTCGAGGAACCCCAGTTTGTATAATAAGTCAAACACTTCTTATCATCACAATGACAGAAAAATTATACAAGCAACTGGAATCTATATCATATGAAATTTAAAAAATCTAGACAAGCACTGTTTTGAACAAAAAGTGCAGTGCTTTAAATACAAAGAAGAAAAGAAAAGTCACCAACTGTAACATTTTCTAGTGAGACATTCTCTATATACACAACATAACTCAAGATAGTTCAAGAAAACCATCAAGAGCTTACAAACAAACAAAGCGAAATAAGGTAAATCGAAGTAAAACAATATGATTACAACTAGAACTCTTCTTATTCAGTATACAAATATTCAAATGACAAAAATTCAACAGCGCTGAGGTCGTTTGTGAAAATAACATAGCCAATCATACGACTGACTACAATATTATAATAATAGAGATAAAGTAACAAATAGATTATTAATGACTCATGAAGATAAACAGTCATCAGAAGGATACATTTGTTGGAGAACACATAGAAAGTATGCTTAAATGGTGTAAAACATATAATATAACTACCCGTCTAATAAAATGCTGTTCACGATATTGAAATAAAATAGTTTGATGTATCGAAATGTGTCTGATGATTATTCTTCAGCTTAAAATCGAGTAGTTACGAGTCTAAGTATTAATTTTTTTAATGAAATAGTAAGTTTTATATTTAGATGCCCCAATTTCTATTCACTTCCTAGCCGTGAACTATTTATTTAACTACTTAGATATTCTATAGACCCTTGATATTGTACCATAGTTACTCACCCACCAAGTCAATTTTTGATACAGACTGATATCACCTGGAGAACTAAAATTAACTATGAAACATTTGACCTTATTTTTTTTATAACTTTGGGATCTTCGATACTGGATGTCAACAATACAGTCAGGTCCCATCTCTATTACGATACTTTTGAAATAATTGTCTGGGTTTCTAACTTTGATCTCCCAGTGAAATAGTGCAACAACCATCCAGCACAGTCATACCCCGATTGTAGTTAAACTCTATCGGTCATTGCTTCTCTTTGGGAAATCAGTCAGGACTTGGCCACTAGCTAGGGAAATAGATTTCCAATACACTAATCAATCAGACGTTCTTTGAAAAGTTTCATTCTATCTTCCATCTTTTCTTTTGTTAATTTTATCTTTCCATACGGTTTAAAAATGTAATAACTCAAGCCAAAATATACTGTTCTACCTTATCATCCTTTTCTGTGCTTCAATACTATTTACAAAAATTACGTTAGTCTCAATGTACTCTGAATAACCACATCAGAAAACTTTAGCGGTTAAACAATGAAAAAAATTTCTAAATTTCATATAATAAATTTCTGATAGATTATAAATCCCTGTAGTTGTTAAGATACGTCATTGTTACTATCTAGAGTATCTTACTGACTACATTCTACCAATGTAATATACACAATACTTGTATGTTTAAATAATTTAACCATGAAAATTCAAACTAATATCGGAATGTGGGTTTGTGTAGATTGTATTAATTTTAATATTTTAGAGGTTAAGCGTCCACGCGCGAGACCGAAGGTCTAGGGTTCGAGCCCTATATGTGGGATCATGTATAATCACTGCTGAGGAGTTCTATACTAGGATGAAACAGCCGTCCAGTGCTTCCAGGTTTTCAAAGGTGGTCTAGCTTAGATCGACTAATGAATTCAACTATTAAGATTCAAACTGCCTCAATATTTTCTTTCATTAGTTTATTCTTTTTTTAAGTGAAAAAAAACAACAAACTAAAATTATTAGAATTTACTATACAAATAAATTTATTTCTCGATCTTTAAATTCCATATTTCATTTTTCTCTCCCTCCTGATTTCTCACTACAACTTTATACTCTGTTTTTATTTCTTAACATTATTATTACCGTTTTGTAGAACGTCCCCCACATAAGGTAATCATAACTGAAATCAATAGAATTTTTTCGTTTTCATTTTTTTCATGTAAACAATAGGAGAATTGAACAAAGTGTGAGTGAGAGAGAGAGGGAAACCGAGAGAGTGAATGTGTGTGTGTATGTGGAAAAGAAAAAAAAGAGAAAAAAATTTCATAATTAATGATAAAGTATTTGTTAATAGTCAGTACATTATTTTAATTTTTATTTTAATTGATTAATTATGAAATTATCTATTCGTCGTTTCTTTTTTTTTCATTCACTAACAAAGAACCAAGAAAATAGACATAAATAGATGAAGACAAACAAATTATTAGCACAAATGAAACTGATGAAAAAGTGAAGATAAGTAGTTTTACTTCTTCTAGTTCTCTACAAAAAGGAACTAAATTATCAATAGAGTTTTATCGAAACTAGACCTTATTAAATTGAATAACTCTAAAGTCCTAGATTTAAAATGAAATTCAATATATCCAAATTAATAATCCGAAAAAATGGCCTGGTTTAAGGCAAAGTACATCGTTTAAAGCATGTAAATTTAGGATTGTCAAACAAAATAGAATAAAATTGTTAATGTTGATATGACTCGTATAGAATGTTAACTTGAATCTGTATATACGTAAAGTGAAAATTTAAGATCCATGATCAGAATAAATATGGGTCAGATAGGATGAGAGAGATATGATAGTGCAATTACAATTCGATCGAGTGGAAGACTAAATTGTGTGAAAAACTAGTAAGACGTAATAAGGAGGGATCAATGAGAAGTGAATGAATCATGTCTAGAGGAGATTAATAATGATATTTAACCAATAATAATAATAATAATATAGAATGATTTGTGAATAAAGAATATTCTTCGTTCAAATATTAATCTTTTAATATGATGGGGATCTTTAAACGATTGAAATTCAATATGCTTTTGTAAATACCAATATTCATGTATACAAGATTGAATGTAATCATGAAGAGCTAATACACTATATTTTAAGGGGATACAGATTTATTGTTGTTATCATTATTATTGACCTTATTCATTATTATATTTTTAGTACAATATAAAATTCTCAGCACAAAGTATTTCAATGAGTTTCCGTTTCTTATTTCTTGATCGATATTGACGATAAATATTGAGTGATAGCCAGTTAGATGTTAGGATTTCAGGAATCGACATCTGAATAATGTTCATTCTTTTCGACGCATATTGCTAGAAATTAGGATGCCCCTGATTGGGCTATTTTGTAACTTGTGCTGCGAAAGATCGTAAACGTTTCAAAAACGCACCCCAAAAGGTTATGTGACTAACTGATATAATGATCTGTTAAAACATACAAGAAGACAAATAACTTGTTGAAATATCTAGATGGCAGGAACGGCTAGCTCCGATATTCCAACAAGATTAAGTTAGGTATACAATCTGTTCAACTGATAGAACAGAAAAATCTCTCCTATTCCTAATGCTCTTTCTTATCAGTACATATTTTTCTATTCGTGAGGAAAATAAATTTTTAGGTTACGTTTATTTGAGTAGTAGAAAATACTACTTTTCTTCATGAAACATAATAAAAAAATGCATACAAAAATAGTTTATTACTGCTAGAGAACACCGAAACTAAAATGTTCACCTAATGACACCAACCATAAAATCATGTTTCTTTTCAAAACTAACAAAAATCTTCTGCATTCGGAACTGTAGGGTTCGTAATATTAAATATAATATGAAGTTTATAACCTCTTATAAAGATCAGTAGTGTACGCGAGGCAACTAGAAATTATTCAAATCATGACTGTCGACTTCTTCGATTTTCTAGTCAGCTTATTTGAATTGCGATTGGTTCGATAATCTACTTATTTCAAATAAACTTAGTTTATAGATTTCAACATACACCGCTGACCATTACTGTTGAGGACGTAACAAACTATTTATTTTCAGAAAAGGGGTTTTATAGAGACTGTAGTAATTTACCAGAAGAATTCATGATTTGATTAAAGCTAATCCGCTATGGAAAACCTAGAAGCACTGGACGGCTGTTCCGTCCTAGTACGGGACTCCTCAACAGTGCGCATCCACGACTCCACACATGGGACTCGAACGCAGGACCTTCGATCTCGCACTTGGACACTTGACCTCTAAACCACTGCGTCAACATCTAACGGTGTTGATGTCTAACTTCAACCAACCCACGAAATTGAGCAGCCGTCCACCATTGTCTTCAGCGAGTTACTATCTCACAACAGACCTGGTTGAACTCCACTGGTCTTTACTTCTCACTAGAACTCCAGGAAATACATCTTGATGCCAGTTACGAAACGGCCGCCCAGTGCTTCCAGGTTTTCAATGGTGGTCTAGCTTTATCCGACTCATGAATTCATCTACTAAACTAGATTTTTTGTTTATGATCGAATTTTTGAAAGTCTCAGGTATGTAGCTGATTTTAACTAACTGTCTAACATGTTACTTTGTGAATTAAATATTTTTTACTGTAGACTACAGATTGCAATTAGTACCGGAGACTACACCGTGAGGAATACAGTGTTGCTTGGCAGGACAAATGATATAGTTCTGTAACATATATTGAAATGTAAATTTTAGTATTCCAGTAACAAAGTATTATAACGATACTCTTCGAAATCTTGTAAATAAAAGAAATTTCACCAACTACTTCTGTAGTCAGACTTAAATGATCCCACCTTTTACAGTCAACATTATTATTCAGATAATAAAATGAAACTTTGAAAACCGCTTTATTGGTTTAAATACCTCAGTTCTTCGGCAAGTCCGTCACCTATCATATATTTCTATTTCAACTTCTTTGACCGTTATGCTGGGCGGGATGAATTCGAGTTGGACAGTAACACATCAGTTCCCATGGAAATTCTACATACACATTGGGGATGAGTGTTATCTGGGACGAAGCCTAGGTTCAGGGTTTTCTTGTGATTACTTACAAGCATTTAACACTTTCAACTTTCAGACGTAAATAAGTAAAAAATTTCAGTGTTATGTGCATAGCTGCTACTGCGGAACCTTCCACGATACAATAGAACCAATTATTTACCCAACACACACATGTCTTCTATAATATTCTATCAGTGGGTGACCCTTTTTTATCGTACATGGAGTAATCCTATATTGACCTGAATATAGGTGTTCACGGAACTATTTGATTGAAACAGGACTGAAGATTAAAAAATATACCTATCTGGGAGAAATTCGGTCTGCATTATTATTTACTTTGCTCTTTTCACAATTTTAGTGAAACTTCTAACCTTCATGTACAAATTTAACTTGTCAAGTAATCCTATGAATAGTAACTCACTGACTAGTTTGATTTGAAATAAAACTGTGGTGTGCTACTGATGTCGTCAGATATAAGTAGTATGTATTATGGTGTGTGCTACTTATGTCAACATAAGTAGTATATAACGCTAGTCAGAAATAGAATATCTAGGAGCAGAAAGTTGCGAAGATCGAGGAGGAAAGAACGGTAACAGAAAGTAATTAGTATGGAAATGCAAGAACAATGAAGTCTGAGACAACTAATGGACGTTTACAAATGAAGTATTCACTGTATAGTTCTCATATTTTACTAAGATATTCTGTAATGTATTCATATACATCCGATTATCCCCACTTGTGTTCTCGTTCACTACAAATCAGTAAAAAAAGAAACCGTTTCTTATATATACATCACACAATAGTAGAAAACATATTTATTTAGGATTGGGTTCAATCAGTGATATAATGTTAATAGTTATATCCTTTTGATAAATTGATATGACATCAAATCAGTAACGTGATATCAATTGACCCGACGACTTTGTTACAATTCAGGTATTCTTTTAACTTTAATCGTTTTATTTGTATGAAGCTTTTCTTATATTCATATTTCATAGCTGAAGGATAAAAAATTGTTATCTTGGATCTGTTCTGAATAATAACAATGTTGATTTAAAAATGAACAACCTAGGAAATTCTTTGCCTACATTAATTTCACCTTTTTTTATTATTCATTGACCATATCTATATGCACCCAAGAATAAAACTGATGAATCACTTTACATGTTATTTGTTTATATGAATAAGATCGAAAAATAAACACTGGAATAATCGAAATGAAAACATAACTGAGGTCAAGATTAACTATTATGATTGTTATTATCACTGAAATAAGTCAATGAATTGTTTGTACTGTATCATAACAACATGTTGTTTAGATATAAAATAATAAATGAAATGAACCAAAAAAGAATTATACTTTCATTCATAATATCGACTCTTCTTAGCCAAATTCTTTCTAAAAAATATTAGAAATTATTTAAATAGAATTTGTGCTTCTATTGGATTGTTTCCACTTTATCTATCCTTTTGATTTTTTTGTTTTTCTTGGATCGTGGCCAAGTTGAAAGTAAAGAAATCATTTATAAAATTTACTGAAATACGTATGGAATATAATTAAAAATTAGAATGATCACAAATAGTTTTATTTCACTAAGTATTGTTTGTTTGAATCTTCCCATTGATGTTTAGGACTGCAACTGGTCAGTCTCTAATTGGCATATGTGCATAGTGTGAGTATTGCCTCGATATAGCCTTAATTCACAAGCATTATAAGCAAAGATGAATAGTGGCTAGCCGTGGAATCCAGGACGCGCGTTTTTTTCCTATTTGGGACTCGTCAGCTGGATGTACCTGCTTCTCAGAGTTGATGTTCCAGGTAGTTGGATGGGGAATTGAATAGTAATAATAATTATCTTTTAATTAGATAGAATTTTTCTTCCAGAATATTCAAAAAAAGATATAACTGATGCATCTGTACTAGTGACTAGCCTTGTGATTGATTCCTCAAATTTGTAATGAGAAGTGGTGGGGTTTGTAATCAAATAAACTGAACGCGAAATAGTAACACTAATGATATTGAATGTAAATTATGACATGTTAGAAGTCAAATGAACTTTAGAATATATGTCATAGTGTTTGAATGGTATCTTATTTATCCAATGAGCTGAATTTCCAAGTCTCCTGGTTGAGTATAGTTCAGTAATATTAAACTAAACTAAACACACATACATACACCCGTAACTACAGAGGTTCAAATATATATAATTGATTTTTGTTGAGAGATCTGTTGTTAATGTAACCTGAATTCGACTTATCGATTACTTTAAACTCAAGCTATTGGATCACTAAATTTTAATGAATACTTCTTGTTTATAAATATTTATTCATTTTACACAGTTAATTAGTTGTTCCACGATGCTACCAGTGGATTATAAAGTGAACATCGATCGAGCGTTATGAATAATTTAGTTTAGCATGTAAATGCTTTGACCCTTAAAGTAATGAATGTTATGCTTAAATCTTAGTGAAAATATCAATGTCTTAAGATATTCAGTTACATCTAATTGAAATCTTAAACAGAAACAGTTTATCATTCTAAATTAATAGCATCAATAGATATGTAATCCACAGTTTTCAGTTACTTAATTTACTTCGAGATATTTATTTTAGATTAAATAGTTTAACATTTTTTGGTATAAATACAAAATGTAAATCAAGTGTTTAATTAATAATAGCAGTATTCATATTAGTTATTTAAATACTAATATTAGAGAATGGGAGAGAAACGAAAATCTTTTGACAAAAATCACGCTGATTTGATTAAGGAAATAAAGATAACGAAGAAAGATATTGAATCACAAGGGAATTCGATTTAGTGCGGTAAAATATAATAATAATAGTAATATTGAAAGTGTAAAATACTTATATTAAAGTGTGAATAAACATTATGTTGTCTACGCAAGATACTTCGGATCCGCTGGCCAGAGACTATCAGCAACAAGTTACTGTGGGAGAGAACAAACCAGATTCCAGTGGAGGAAGAAATCAGGAAGAAGCGCTGGAAGTGGATAGGACACACTTTGAGGAAGTCACCCAACTGCGTCACAAGATAAGCTCTAACATGGGATCCTGAAGGCCAAAGGAAAAGAGGAAGACCAAAGAACACATTTCGCCCAGAAATGGAGAGAGATATGAGAAGAATGAACAAAAACTGGATAGAACTAGAAAGGAACGCTTAGGATAGAGTGGGTTGGAGAATGCTGGTCGGCGGCCTATGCTTCATTGGGAGTAACAGGCGTAAGTAAGTAAAATAAACATTATATGATGAACTATGTACCTAACAACAAAATAAGCCCTATTATATATATACAAAAGTTTCTGGTAACACTCAAGTCGTGAGTTTTAACTCATTTGAAATTTATGACTTAAATGAACGTGAATGTCAATATATCAGCGCTTTTCCCAAAAAAACAAAACATTAGCGTCTTTCTCTAAACATACTAGTTGTTGATTTAAGTTGTGATTTCTCGTCTTCATATTTTGAAGGTAGAATTAATGCACATTTATTGGCGGACGGATTATTATCTCAAATAAGTATTTGTTACACTTGGTAATCCTATGATCATGTTTCTAGATATAAGCTTTAGTAAATATCTATCGGTCTATCGGTTAAGGGCTCTGACGCGAGACTGGTAGGTCCTGAGTTCGAATCTCGCGAGGCGGGATCGTGGATGCGCATTGATGAGGAGTCTCACAATAGGACGAAACGGCCGTCCAGTGCTTCTAGGTTTTCCATGGTGGTCTAGCTTCAATTGACTCACGCTTTCAACTATAAGAATACTAAATCTCCACAAAACCCCTTCTGATAATAATAAATTGTTTGATTATTTTATTTCAAATCATGTATCTTCATAACATATATTTCATCAAGGAGATTAACAATTTAAAGTGATCATTTTTAAATTTCTCACATACTTATAGAATTGTTATTATATTCACCTTGTAGTTAACAAAACTAAAGTTTGATGAGATTTTATGGAGTAGATGGAGTGTCAATTGTGGTGGAATTCAGGATGCACATTTTGTCTTATTCGAGACTCATCATCTGAATGTACCAACATCTCAATGTTGGTGTCTATACTGGGACTCGAACCCAGGACCTTTCGCCTTATAGACTCAACTGATTATGCACTGAGCTATAGAGTCCAGAGAACTAATCAATTCTTTAAAGGTTTTAAATTTTAACTTAACTTGTCATGGACTGTATTATCCGGTGGTTTCTATTCGTGACTAAATTTGATCAGTCTTCGTCGGTGTATTTACATACTTTGAGGATTGTCACGATCTAAGTCACGACCTTAACTAATGTTAAGTGGTCCAAACAAATGTATCACGTCATATAAAGTCACTTGGTATTTTTTTTCGACAATTTAAAAACATTTTACAACTGTAACTTCATACTTTTAAAGATTATTGAAAATATTAAAGAGAAACGATTTTTTATTTGTTTTTCTTTCACAAGCAAGAAAACTTCATGCTGTTATTACGTTAGTTTTTTTTTTACAAAATAAGGTCAGTAAACTTCAAAGACCATTAATAATGTTTAACCCTTGTCGAAGCATTTCATCAAATAAAGAAAAAATGTAAAGTGAAGAAAAGTACAATATGTGTAACACATATACATATATGATATATAATCTAGGTACAACTTTTTAAAATACCATTCATCTTAACGAACTGGTAGATTAGAATTTGTTCTAAATTTTAAATATTAAGGTAATACACAGTTATTCAGGTCAACAATCTTATATTTAGTATCTTTATGATGATTATGATTACGGTTATCATGCCTTAATTCATAGACTGATTATTTCTGTCAAGAATTCTTTCATATGAAACTAACAAATCTATCTGTTAAGTGAGAACTGTTATTCAGAGATATACAAAAAAACATGTTTGGAAAAAGAATCCTATTCCGTTTATATTCTTTTAGTAGTGAAATAAACTAATCGAAAATGTAATATGAATAACTATTTAGTTATATTTCACCTTATGCTTCATACAGTAAAACGAAAATAAACGGTTAGTAATTTAAAGGTCAAGTATCCAGTGTACTTATATACTTTTCATTAGATCTCTTTTATTTTTAGTTTGGCGAAGAAAGTACTTTTTAAGATTGGAATGTTTTCCTTATTATTATTATCATTATCATCAGATAAATACCATTATTCATTGTTTATTAGGGTTAAATGAATTATACTACTTACTATTAATACTTGTTATTACTAATAATACCATTAAACTATTGATACCATTAAAATTTACAGCTTTTATTAAATACTGTAATGCATTATTATTAATTAATTGCAATAATATTATAGGGATCAAAGGTATCTAAACAAAAAATCTAGCATCGTTTACAGTACATGGTTGGATCTCAGTAATAGAACAATGTAATAAACAATAATATTTGTTACTTCAACTTCTATATTCCATAATTATGTAATCTTACTTATAGTAAGTAAAGGTATAGATTTATCTAATCAGTTATAGATTATAGTCTTTGTGTAATTTTGTGCGAATAAATATATTTAAGTGAATTATTTGACAAATATAAAGCTTCTGTTCTTTTCATTTCTCCCCAGTTATATTCATACAATTAGGTTTTATAGGGTGCTGAATAAATATGTTTATTGACTTCAACTGATATCATTCCATTATGGATAATGATTTATTTATGAATAGTAAGATGGCAATAATATAAACGTGATGTCTGATGTAAACTTATGAGTAGATATGCAAGCTGTTTCTTCAGAGAATTAATGAATTTCAAACATGGTCATAGGATTAAAATACAATTAACAAGAATGATACTTATCTAGAAAGACATTTATTGTCTTGTGAGTAAAATGTAATTAATATACTAATTTTTAAAGATTTTCTGTCTCAGTGTGAAGCTTTGTCAATGACCTATATAAATGATCAGAGTTTGAAAGATACATTCAATTCTTTATTGTATACTCGACTATCTGCTTGGTATTTCTATAATTATAAAACTAATTTGTCGTCATTTATAGGTTCATGCAAATTGTTGAAGTTTTTCCCCTCTGGATATTTAACAATAAGTATGCTTCCAATAATCCATAGTATATGTATAATAGTTATTGAAAAATACAATCATTTGAGATTGGTGCCCTGTCTATTTTAAGATAAAGGATAATATGAAAAAAACTTCAGCTTGTAATTGATGTCATTCATCAGATTTTGTAAACATGGAGAAATAATTATAATCGATAACTAAAAATATAAAATTAATTACTTAAAAGATACTTGAATAAATGTAACAAAGTTTCCTACAGTTTTATTATGAGCTGTAAAATTGAAGATTATATTTTTTAAAAATAGGAATGTCATTAACCTAGTGTATGTAGAATAAGCTGACCGGTGATCTTTTAATTTAAATAGTTCTTCAGTTAGCTTGTGACTATCTTTGAGTGCAAATAGTCTTAACATATTGTCCAACTAAGCTATAACTATTCATTAAATTATAACTGGCTTCGAGACTCATTTCTTGAACTTCTAGTAAGAAACTGTAGTAATAAGAATAAATTAAACTGGAAACGAATCAACAACTCTCCAATGACAGTGATCGAAAATCGCTCTTTATAATAAGGAATGTGAATTTGGAAATATAGAACATTAAATAGTGTAATATTCCCCAATAAACTAGAAGGACTTGGGTTTAGTCAACGGTTTACTAGTAAGCGAGTACTACCATGGAGTTCAGAACTCGAATAATACATGTATTCGATGTCTTTTGATTTTCAGTGGTGTTTTAGCTGACATCATTTTATGATGAAACTAATTCCAAATTTCCTGCCTGTCACATCACTTTAGTCAGCTGGCATGTTTTGACTAGTAGAGAAAACCACTTTATTTCGACAGTGTGTGATAATAGTAGTTTATTCTTTCTAAGCTATCAATCAAAAAAGAAATATAGGGCCAATAATAACGTAGTAGGAATTAAGACACTGTATTGACTATTCACTTATATGACATTTTTATTGAAACCTATGTTGCATTGTTACTTCGTTAATTATTTCTAGATATTCTGGGTATAACTAAATGTTTGATAAAAACCAATAGGAAAAACTATCAATCTTTGTAACCCAACAGACGAAAATTGCGAAAATCTTTAAAATTCATTTTTCAGTCTTTAGAGTATTTTATTCAAACCTATCCAATCCACTGAAATTTATTCATTTTATTAGTGATACGAAGGTTTTTTGGCTAGCAAGGAGCTTATCGACTGCCTTCAACTACCTAGAAACATAACAATGTTCACGTGATATCATATCATTTAGACTAGTGGCCACCTTGGAACGCAGTCAATAGAATATCACTTATAATGCTTCGATAAACATGACGCGTATTGGTATTCAATGAACAATCAATGTAAAAGATTTTCATCAAAAAAAAACAAGTATTGCATTATAAACAGAAGTAAGTAACCATAACCAGACTAGGTAACACTTAGAAAATAATGAAAGTGCTGAGAACGCCTATGGAATCATCTGCTTTTGTGACTTATAATAATTTTTTACTTTACCCTTGCGTCACAAGTATATTTCTCATACATAGGGAATTTCATCTATCATACATACACTAATTTATAATTTAGTGTGGGAAATCTCATTTATGTTTATGGTAATCTTTACCAGTGTGTAATATTTTGTTTTCAAATCATCTTCACCTTTCAACTAATATTAGAGTTAGCATTTAACAGAAGTATTTGCAAAACAACTAAACAATAGTTTGTGGGATGAACCAAATCCTAAAGAAAACAGTGACCCAATGATAGATGAAAATTCCGCCAAACTTCAAACTGACTGAAATTCCAACTCAGTGATTTTTTTTGCCGTATAGCTAAGATTCCATCTTATGTGGAATGGTTAGATTAACTTATTATTGAGTTGACGATACAATGAAGCAGCCGTTCAATGTTTCCTTATTATGATAGTTTTTCAATCCATATTAATCTATGATGAAAATCTACCTTAATTAGTATTGATTACGTCTGGATAATCAGCATGACACTTACTTGACCGAGATTATTATTTACTACCTTTTTTTAGGGGTGATTTACTATTAAACCGCCAGATTAGATAAACTAGTATTTCGGTACACTTTAAGATCGAGATTTATCCAATCCTAACGGAATACCACCATAATATCTTCAACTTAGTAACTAGATAGACAATAATGTGAAGTGAAATATACTTGGAAAAGTTATTTAAGCCTGTATTTGCCCAAGTGACAAAAGTGTGAATATCATAGTCATTTGCTATTAGACGTTTTGTTATCATGATCTGATTTTGGAATTTTAAATAATAAAATATCCACGAAAAAAGAAACTATCTTTTTTACATGATTAGATTATTCTAGTTATCTTCAATATGCTAATAAAATAAACAGAAAAATGGCACCAGAAACATTTTGTCCTTCAATTGTGCTATTTTCAAATCAAACATTCGTCACCTAATGGTAACTGCGCAATAATATCTTCTATTTTACCATTCCATTATTCCAGTACATTTTGATTTAAAATATAAGATCGTTAAAAAGATATATTGAATAATACCAATTTTAATTCAAAAGAAATAGATATAGAGGATATAAATGTTAATTAGATATCTAATTTAACAGGGAAGCTTTTGATAAATGTTTCAAAGATTAAGATGATTAGAATGATGATGCATGAACATACTTCACAGAATCGAAGAAATCTGTGAAGGAACTTAATAGGTAATTATCGTGTGATCTGAAAATATCGATTGTTTGTTAGCGATCGTCCTTGACATGTAATCTTAGTTTAAGTAGTAATTACATAACATTGTAAATTAGTTATATCTTATGATATTTGAAATTTATGCTCATACAATAAGTTATTAATCTATTAATATTCAGTTATAATTTTAATTTATTTTAGTGTATAATAAATATTCATATATCACCTTCGTCTTATGGTGTCCAAATTGCAGTTTCTTGAATCAAGCACCAGATTTCCCTCACTTACAACACTCATATTAGAAATTAGGATAATTACGTTTGGAACTTACTATCATTCGCTCACTCACAAATATTTATCTTTAACTAACTTTTATTGTTCCGGAAAGTTTCATCTGTAACTATTAATTATGATACTACATTTTCATTGTTCTAGCTTGTCTTAGAGTCATACATACATGTGTCAATTAAAGAACAAACCTAAATAATAATAATCGGTAGCTATATATAGGTAGCTATATATATATATATATATATACGGATATACATTTTAAACAGCTTGGGGCTCTTTTAAAGTAAATGTGTTCCCGTATAGAAGGTTGGTTTTATTTTTATTAGAAATATCTCCCCACTTTTTTAAATTTATGTAAGACAAATAGACAAATGCCCCTTAAAATAATTCTACTTTTTCAAGATTGCATGAATGAACGGCATACTGACAACATAAATCAAAAACATTGTTTATTTGTTCAGGTGTATTTTTTATGGAATTTTAAGCATGTATTCATCATGATTATGTCGTATATTTTATGAAATTTGTTTTGGTGTTAGAAATTAAATTATTTAATAAGTCATGGATCGATCGAAGTTAGACACTAACACTGTTGGGTGTCGGCTCAGCGGCCTAGAGGTTAAGCGTTCGCGCGCACGAGACCGAAGATCCTGGGTTTGAATTCCGCGAGCAGGATCGTGGATGCACATTAATGAGAAGTCCCATACTAGGACGAAAGGGCCGTCCAGTGCTTCCAAGTTTTCAATGTGGTTTGGCATACATCGACTCATGAATTCAATTATTAAAAATAATTAAGACAAATAGTTCAATCGGTGAAAAATCCTCGTATTAAAAATACTTATATGTTAAAGACGAATACCATTTTCAATAAATTCCCTTCAGGTTCTGTAGTTATATATCTAAACTAATGGTCCAAAACATAACTAAGTTGAAGGTAAATGAATGGACTAAAATTATAGGATTTTTTGTAAAATACTTACTGTAATATACTTAGTGTTGAAGCAAAAGGATTATATAGCTAATATGGATCAGCCATTTACTGTAACAAATCATGTTAATAGTTATCTGCTTAAGTCTGTCAAGCTCAGAATCTTCTAAACTGTTGAATTAATAGCTGCTTATATTAAAAAGTCGCAGATCTGTGTCCGCTTTCAACCGCTTTTTTAACTTGGGAAATTTTTGACTCAAGTAGTCAATATATTTTGAAGAAATTAGAATATTATTTGACTAATGTACACACGATCTTCCTCTTTGTATTATCATAAATTTGTCTTATTATTATTATTATCACGCTTGCAAACGCTTGGGAAATTTATTTAACACGCAATCCTATTTACTAATTCTTATCTAGTTCATATAATCCTATGCATTACGTAATCCCAGAGCAAACATAGATTTTAGTTTTTAATTACGTTATTATCTCTTTCACCCTATGTTACCCATATTTATTCATCTCATTAATCTTACAATCTCATTTAGGATATAAACTTATTCAAATTCACTTTGTACTGTTTACTTGAATCCTCCAATTGGTATTTCGGACTGCAATTGATCAGTTTCTTATTGGCATATGTGCATACTGTGAGTATTAACTCGATATTGCCTTAAGTTACAAGCATTATAAGCAAAGATGGATGGTGGTTAGTTGTGAAATCCAGGACGCGCGTTTCGTCCTATTTGAGATTCGTCAAGTTAACATCAACTCTAGGATGCAGGTACATCCAGCTAACGAGTCCCAAATAGGACGAAACGCGCGTCCTGGATTCCACTGCTAGCTGCTATCCATCTTTGCTTACAAACTTATTCATGTTTAACATTGCATATTAGTCATCTAAACATTAACAAATAGGTTAGCAAACTAAACCTTTTGTAATAATTTCATACTTTTTAACGCCACATAACTGTATTTGTGTAATACCAGTATATAGAGTTTGTAAATCCATGACAAGCTATACGAGTGGATAAGAGAGTGACCTGATGAGTCAGGAGATTAAGTAGATGTGTTAAGAATAAGTACCAGAAAGTAAGCGATATAATATGATGGGAAATTATGACGTGACTTTTGAAATAGGAAAACTAAGGTAACTGTATAGGAGAATAATTTTTGACTAAAGGAGAAAAATTACCAATAATACTAATACAAATCAACAACGTTTATGTTTATTGGTTGAAAATGATATGGATTCAGGAAAATAATCATTGATGAAGTTCAAAGATGAAAATAAGATGGAAAACAAGATGAAAATGAGAAAGCATAAAGAAGACAATAACCATTTTGATTAAAGAAATGGTAAAATAATTTTTTCACATACAGATTTGGCTTTAGACAACGTATAGTCTAATTAACATCAAAACCCAAGGGAGTTTTATGTGCGTTAAACTCGCGAACCACACCTCCAGCTTCGTTTGGTATGTAAGAACTAGAGAACAACTAATTAGCTATCAATAGCGAGGTGGATAATATGTCGTTTGGGTTTGCAATAATTTTCATAAAGAAAGAGCATCGAGCTGCCTCATAATTTTATATAACTTCTAAATAAATTCTAGACACATATTCTTCTTTCCAGTCACTGATCACCCATATTTTAGATAAATAAAAAGAATTCTTTCGGCAAATTTACTAAAGATTCAGATTTCAAAAGAGTGTTTTCGAACCCTGACCGAATTTCGAATAGTAAACTTTTCGAATCAGTTATCAGTGCCAAGTCCATCAACCTCAAATGACAGCACTTAATGAAATGTAACCAATCATAAAGAATATCACAAATAGAAAGATTAAGTTATTCACTACTATATGTAGGTTTGAATGGTGAAATTTCGTTACGCGAAAATCTTTATGTTGTACTTATAAGTATATAAGCTTGTGTAAATTCATCTATTCATGCCCAAATACGCATACATATCCACAAATGAAGATTAGTTAATATGTATACATTTGTAAAAAAAACAACAACTAATGATGAATATATTTGAACTATTCGTATGTATGTTTATCCATTTGGATTCATTTATCAATTCATTCCTCTTACATTTGATTTTCTTTTAGTTGGTATTCTTCTCCCTCTGATCTCCCCTCTTGTTTTTCTTCATTTTCCTCTTTATATCATCTGTTTCACCTTACACTTTTCTACAAAATGTTTAATTATAGCTGTATTTCTTATTTTCGGGTTGTTACACAGGGTTTATTGATTTGTTCATTGGAGAGAAATATATTGATGTATAATATAACCATTTGTTCAAATTATTCACTCATATACTACAGATAACTAAATAGTATTAACTGTTGATGTTTTTCATTAGAAACAAAGTTATTTTCAACCAAAAAAACTATATACGAACATTCTTTTAAATTTAAATATTGTTGACTTGTAACAAAATTGTGCCAAAAAATGATATCCACTTTTGAATTTTTCAAATTTCCCAGAAAAACATTGAATTGATCAATGAATGAATGGATGGATGGATGGATACGAAGTATGTATCAGAGAAGGGAAATAGTGGTAAAAGATTTATACATGGAAGAAACAAAATCTTATCAAAACATTAAAAGAATGAACTAAATATATATGAGATATTTTATTTCTTTATATAATTGACATTTGTATAAACATTACTCGAATGTGTCAAATTCACTATCCTATACATAAATGAAAGATGATAATGTTGGCTATTTTTAATGGCATAAATTTTTTTTGTCTTTCTATCCATCTATCTATCCATTGAAATAATCATTGAACTATCATAAATGGATTTTTAATTTTAGTCCAATATTAAGGACAGAGTAAATTGAATATTACAATCATGTATTACTTATTAAGAAACAAATTGAATGTGAAATAAGTAAACAACCAAAAATCAGAAATAAATATGAAATAGTAAATAAATGTATAAAAAAGAGACTAGAAGGAATGATAATCAAAGTGTCAAGAATAGAATGAAGTAAAGAATAAAGTAGGAAAGAGAAATAAGTGTGCTTTTCATGTAGGTCCTTTCTTCTTCTTCTTCATCAACATCTCCTTTAAATTATGACAAAACTATTTCATGCATTCAATCATATTTCATCTAAGAAAGTTTACTTTTCAAGACAAATGATGTAAATGTATGAGAATAGATTTATTTAATTATGTTTCTAATCATAATTCATTGAAAACAAAGAGGAAAAAAACACAGAGAACAACCAAACATGTGTTGAATAATTCAATCAAATTAATATATCTACTTCTTGTGAGGTAAGTTCTACTTAAAAATGAATTTTGACATATGGGAAAAATAGATAAGTTTCACATAGATGTAAATCTATATCAATATGTGTGAAAGTTTCCTTTTATTATTATTATTATTATCGGTAAGCTTTTCACCCCTAGATAAAGATTTTAATACAACAACATTGAAAGCAGAACAAAAATGAACATTTGGAAATAAAGTCTATTTGATTTATATAACAGTTATGGTCTTATGTATTTATGATTTATTTCAAGGGTATAAAATTAATCTGTCTAACATGTATATGAAATCAGTTTTGACATAAATCTATTTTTAGAAATGATCATTTAAAAGAACAGTGAATGTTGTATCATTATCCAGTGGAATATACATTTAAAACATTGTGATGGAGTTTTGTTTTCTGAGCTGGATGGCTTGGTGGTGGAGCTTTCATGTGGAGAAATTCAAACACTTCACTTCTACTCGAAGTTTGTGCTGATGATGTCGTTTAGAAGGACGATGAAAGCTCGAAGATCAAACCATCAAGCTCAGAGAATAAAACTCTATCGAAATCACCCACCTGAGCTACAAATCTTCACCATTTAAAACATCTTACTGATAAATGTTTAATTATTTACTCTTAACAAGTGATAGTTTAATTGTTAATTTGTTGTTTAGACTCGTAAATTTAAGAAATAATTGTAAACATGATCGTACAGTTTTATCAACGAAGAGAATATTCTGTGTATTGATCTAACTCATTCTTCTTCAATGAAGCATTAAATTATTTCTGTTACTTGAAGAATTGTTTAGCTGTTTAATGTTATTGGCTAATTCAGAACGATATTCTATCGTTAAGATTAGATGCATTTCCATAGAAAAAAAAGTTGATGTGTTAACATCTAGAGTACTATAAATTGTGAGATAACGGTTTGTGAAGGATGGTTTCAAAATATTGATTGTAAGATTAAACAGCTTGAACTGCTATTAGTTATATTGAGCATATTAACGCATGAGGCTATTTGATAAATTTTATGATACAACAGTTTGAACTTATCAAGATATTCTAATTTATGTCTAATGACTACAACAAAAGTGATAATATTCTGTGATACTGTTTTATGTAAGAGACTAGTAAATAATTTTTTATTTAAATAACATTCAAACCACGTCTGTTGTGAGGTAGGAACTCGCTGAAGACAACTGGTGAACGGTTGCTCAACTTCGTGTATTGGTTGGAGTTAGACACTAACACCGTTAGATGCCGGCTCAGTGGTCTATCGGTTAAGTGCTCCGGTGCGAGACTGGTAGGTCCTTGGTTCAAATCCCGCGATGCGAGGTCGTAGATGCGCACTTCTGAGGAGTCCCGCAATAGGACGAAACGGTCGTCCAGTGCTTCCAGGTTTTCCATGGTGGTCTAGCTTCAAGTGATTCACGATCTCGACCATTAAAAATTACTATAATATCCACAAAACCCCTTCTGACTCACGCTTTCAACTTTGAAAATTCTATGTGATTGCCAAGGTTTATTAATTACACATCTACTTAAGATTACTGTTTCATTATATATATATAAACATATAAACATGGATAATTCAGCATGAACTTCAGTTTCGATTGAGTTTTTATGACTAATAAAATTTATATTAGAATAGTTGGGGTTTATATCAATAGATATAAGAACTTTTGTCTAAATTAGAGTGAATAGTTTCACAGTATTTAGGCGCCGAGTTGATGTAAGACATTTAATATGACTAATATATATTTTAAAATCTCAGCGAATGAATTTTAAAGTAAATCCAACGTTTCGCTTAGCAATCTGGTTCAAGCTTTTTCAAGGAAATAAAAGAAAAATCAAGAATAACAAATGTAGAGCAACTTTGAATAAGTTGAAAGCCGAAACAGCCAAAATACTACAGACTTTAAAGTCCGAACTAGGACCATCTCTATTGTTTTCTCTATGTCCAAAAAGCAACAAACCATGTAGATTTTATGGACTACCGAAAATACATAAAACGGATGTCTCAATAAGACTTGTGGTTGATTATACAAATTCACCAACCTACAATCTTTCCAGGTACCTAGATAAGATTCTAAAATCATACGAAAGCGTAATCAAATACGGAATAAAAAATTCTAATGATTTCAAAGACATTATCACTGATATTCGCATAGAAGATGAAATAATGGCAAGTTTTGATGTATGCTCATTATTCACTAATGTTGCAGTTAAGAAAGCTTTAGATATTACCTATAATCTCTTAGATTCTGATAATGAACTTAAATAACGCTGTCCTCTAATTACCTCAGATATTATTAAAGCGTTCGATCTATGTTTACATTCAACTATATTCAGTTTTCGAAAAGATAAGGTATTTCCTTGAAAAAGCTTGGACCATTTTGCTAGGCGAAACGTTGGATTTACTTCAAAATTCATTCGCTGAGATTTTTACAAATATATTCTTCCTATTTAATGTCTTACATCAACACGGCGCCCAAATGTTGTGAAACTATTCGCTCTAATTTAGACGAAAGTTCTTATATAATAAAATTTATATTAGAATAATTGGGGTTTATACCAATAAATCTGGTCAATAAAGTTTTAATGTATATTATATCTAACTGTAAACATTTCTTTCAGTTAGAAATAACTGTAATAAATCCTTTGACAGTATTTTTCAGTTAGTATTGTAATCACAAAAGGATTCAATAAACATTCTTTATATCATACCTAATCTAGATTGTTCATTCGATAGACCATGTATTTACTTATTTTTAAATTGTGTTTGATTTTTGACGTATTCATTAACATGGCGATTTTCTTTAAAGAAAAAGCAACTTATGATTCATTACGATTATGGTTTATAGCGGTAATACTTGGAAGTTAAAGGTGTTTTCTGTACTAAACGGAATAATTAAATGTAATTACCGTTGTAATTACTGTTGAATATATTCAAGGCACCTATCTTTTTAAAGTCATACTCTTATTTATTTTGCTTCTTAGATGTAATGATGTCTAAAGATTTAGTTATATAAACCATATCCATTAATATAATGTTATATGTATTTAGTAGATTCCATTTAATTCTCTTTGTTTGTTATTTTCGTCGAAATGAATATAGGAGAACAACTAGTTTCTGAACTAAGTTCATCCAACAAAAATCTGATTGACGTACGCAGATGACACTTTTATTCTTACGAAATGGAATGAGTTACATGAACTTCTTAGAAATTGTCAACAGTATATCTGATGGCATCAAATTTACTGGAGAGATGGGACCCAATGAACACAAACAGCATTTTCTGGATCGTATAACTGAAATGAAACGTAATGATTGTTTGGAAATCAATATATTCCGTAAAATATTTGGATTGCAAATCAGCAGATGCTTTTTTTTTTTACAAGGGTGGCAGTTTTGAAGATTCTGAAAGGTAGGGTTTGAAAACTTGTCATTGAATCTAGTGATAAATAAACTAAAATGGATTTAGTTATGTCCACTATGACGATGAATATTTATCCTTGAGACTGTACAAAAAAAAGAAATCGAAAAATCAGAGAAAAGATACACCAAAAGAACAGGTGAACACGGTGATCTTACATTGCAAAGGGGCTTCAGAACATTTCCAGAAGGATACCAAATCGTCACAATATAAGACTATTCTTCTGAATAAACAATACTCTAAACTCCAAATTACTAGGAATCAAAGACCCACTAGCAAAGGGGGAACAATAAATTAGTGAATATCAGATTAAATGTTGTGAATGTAATGCTACATATGTGAATAAGATATCACGGGAGACGAATGTGTTGGTTAAGGAATACAAACTTTTCTTGGAGCACATTTATGAATCTCTAGAAGATCTCAAAAAACTAGAAAATAAGTCAGCGATAGTACTACACGCAATAGAGTCGGGCTATACCACTGATTTCAATGGCATAAGAATCCTGCAGAAGGGTTTTAGTTCGTACAAAGAGAGAATAGTAGTTGATGTCCGACATATACGAGCAAATCCAAACAATATTAATAGCAGAGATGAAATGATATCAACTGTCTCATGACAACTAATGATTAATAAGTAAATATAGACTCCTTATTATATTTCGCTTCATTTAATCCATCTCTTATTATGTGGACAACAATGATTACTTTCGCCTGTTCTAATCAGTTAGTTTACTGAATGTACGACGAATACTTGGTTAACACGATGAAACGTAAATCTGTTTGTTTACTTATCATTATTTTATGCATGCTGTGACATGTTCAATTCACACTATCTATATCATCTTTTCTTGAAATTCTTCTCAGAATATCGAAGCGATCTCCACAGGATGCCCAAATGCCAAAAGAGACTGATCAATCACAGTCCCAAATATCATTGCGAAGACCCAAACAACCAATATATGTGAATTGAAAATTACCCTATTGCATGAGCCAGTGCTTCACTGAACTCAGGAGTTAACACTGTTAACTTTGTTGGACGACTTGTTTCGCATGAAGTTAACCGGTGAACTATTCATGCATGTTCTATAATTCTGATACTTAATTATATTTCCTTGGCAAGCCCTGGACCACATTAACAATTGAAACGTTGGATTTGCTTAAATTTCAATAGGTGAAATTTTTACAAATATAATTTTCTTCCTTAATGTTCAACCGCTTAGAAAATATCAATGAGTTTCATGTACATATAGGTTTTATTTTAGTGAAGTACTTCTCAACGTAACTCATACCAAGAAGATTACGGTTAGTGAACGCAGCAATCATGTTTGAATTGAGTTTTATTGACACATTAAAAACTACTGGTTTAACAAATTCGAATGAAGAGTAATTAAATTACGTATTACGTGAATATAGCTAACTCCATATAAAGCTTAAGAATAGAATCTATACATTGAATTTTGAAAAACATGGTTGAATAAAGTCAGTTTATCATTGTAAATAAAGTCTCCCGGTATCATTTGTACGTTTATTTTAAAATTCTATGAAATCAGATCATTTTATTTGCTTATTCTTATAGCTTTCAAAGTGTTTAGTTGGTTTTCTTTTGTTTTGTTCTGTACGTCATATCTTCATGTTTGAAGGGTACGCCAACCATCGTTTTATTTTCTAACTCAATGAATTAGATAATTCAATCCTGACTATTCACTTTTTATTTTGTCTACTGTTGTGAAGTTTTTCTACTGAGATGCTTAAGTAGGACAGAAACATGTTATTCTCTCATAAATGAAGGAATATAATTTATTCAACCGATTCCCAAAACATAGATTTGGAAAAGTTTTTTATGAATGTCAATGAAAATGGTTACAAACAGTAAAAACAAAACCGAAAGATTGAATTATAAGTTTTATCAGAAGGGGTTTTGTGGAAATTTCAGTATTTTCATAGTTGAAATCATGAGTCAACTGAAGCTAGACCACCATGGAAAACTTGGAAGCACTGGACAGCCGTTTCGCCCTATTTTGGGACTCCTTAGCAGGTAGGTTCTGGGTTTCAATCTCGTGAGGTGGGATCGTGGATGCGCACTGTTGAAGAGTCCCATAATAGGACGAAACGGCCATCTAGTGCTTCCACGTTTTCCATGGTGGTCTAGCTTCAATTGACTCATGATTTCAATCATAAGTTTTACTGTTAAAGTGGAATTAATAGATGGCTTAAAATTGGAAACTAAAACCATTCAAGTTAAATTCACGTATTTTATTAAATTAATTTTTAAATTCTGATTAATTGCGTTCATTATTGTGTAATTTAATTAAAGAGATTTTGTGTAAAAGATTTTGTTGAGGGAACAAGTAACAAACCCTGTAAAAACAGTAGTTGCTTTAATAAATAGCTTTTTTTTACATATGACAGTGCAATATCTAGAATTTTCGAGCATTATTCTGTCTGTTTAAGGGTTCAGTGCATCATATAAGAATGTAATTTTCGCATAGGACTTTATATTAATTATGTAAAATTATCTACATATGTCCTCTGTGAACGCGCTACTGTAGTTCATTCCGATTTGACGGATGGAAAGAAGTAAATAAAGTGAACTTTAGAGCTTAAAATGAAATCACAAGTGAAACTTATGCTCTTAAATATAAAATCCACTCACTAAATGAATAGAAAAATGATAGATATTGCACACATATTGGACAATAAGAAGCAAATCAGCTACAAATTCAAGGACACATTTCATATCCCTTGAATTTCCATCTCTTAGTTTTAAATTACCTTTTGGTATGCTGAACACATATGTGGTTACAAGTTCCAAAAGTTAGTTCTTATTGTTTGCGTTTTGATAATGTGTATGATCAACAGACAGTTAGTTGTGTAACAGTTATTTTTTGTTTCACTAAGTAATCAGAACCTTGTAAAAACTTAGACTATTAACTATCATAGTGTTAAAGTTATTTACATATTTCATATCAATACTGATCACAGCTGGGTAGTTTTTCAATTAATTAACTATGGTATTAACGAAATTGTTATATGGAACCAAGCCATCAGCTTCAAATATTGTGACCCATAGCATGAGAGCCTTATAAAAGAATGGAATATCTTATTAAATAACAAAGTAGTTAGTAATTACCACACAGATTTACAGCCTTAGTAGATCATATCAGACGCCTCCTAAATATATGGCTAAATATGTGTTGATCGAATAATTTTATGGAGTGTCTTATCATCAAAACATTAAAACACTAAATAAACTTGATACAATAAGAGGAAATTTTGGCTTAACGTATTCACAACATGATTCTGAAAATCTTGATACCTAACCTAGACACAAGTAAGGCAATACATGCGGAGCATCTCTGAAGATCGGGGTATGATTGGTTTCTCTCATCAAACGTCAAATTATTGTACATATGCTACCTATACTTATGCTATTTATCTAAGTTTAAAAGAACGAAAGTGTTATGAGGTCAATCTGGAAGTTGAAAGAATAAATGTAGAATAATGGGCTTATGATAAATGTGATATAATAGCTAACTAACTGTATAAACAGTTCTAAATCTAATTTACTTTGAATTTATGCATTTTTATCGTAGATACTGCATAAAACTATTACATTCGTTTTAGGGATGTCATTTATTATCTGCCACTGTTTTCTTATTTGAAATGAAAATATTTAACCTAAGGTACTCTTGCTGTTGTTTTCCGTACAACTGAAAATAAACATATACCTATGATTTTATACTACTTGACTAAAAGAAGCTAGTAGTACATTTGTTCGAAGAAAGAGATGTTTTCAGGTATTTTCATGTTATCTAAACAAACAATATTTTTGTTCACCTTGAAATCAGTCTTATTATGTTTACCGATAGAAGTGTTTCAGATTACTTTTTACCTTATTTTCAATACACAATAAGCATATACACAACTATCGCATATTGTGTAGGCATATGAGGTCAGACAAAGCAACTGAATTAGGTGGTCGTCATCGTTATTATCATTATTATTACTGTTGTTTTTGTGTGCACTCACATAATGGGTTATGGATTAGACAGATGAGGAGAGGACAGAAAATCTCTAGTGATTGGTAGGGCTATAAAATTTATTTTATGCTGTATACTAGACAGGCACAATTGTAGCACTTTTCTCTTTTTTCTCTGTCTATTCCAATGTTGTTCCGTATAGGATATAACACAAAGTAATAAACAGTGAATCATAAACCGTAGGTAATCCGAATATACATCTACATTTATATTTATTTTTGCAATTGTGACATTTTATAGCATCAAATTCTTAAGTAAAATTCGCCATGAAACTTAGGTGAGTAGTGCAACATCTAACTTATGTGATGGCCTATTTGATGTAGCAGCAAAAGGATGTAGGGAAATACAAACATACATATGTTTCTAGGTCAATTAACACAAACGGGCACAGCTGTAGATAAATGCAAACTGTACATATGTATAAGTCGATACACACAAACGTACAGAAATATAGTCCTACAAATACACTAGGTAATACATTTAAATATGTATATATATATCTATAGTATAAGTACATGCATGCAAATGTGATTACCATTTTCACAGTATATTAACGATCAGGTCATGGGGATAAAAAGTTAAATCGATTATTTATCAGGATATATGTGACACAAAACTAGATAAACAGTGACATCTAATTTTTACTGATTATCAATTTCATAGTTTTAAATCACTCCAGAATTATTTCCGTCTTTACAATAATTTACCTACATAAATATAGAAAATTCAATCTTGGAATTAATATACACTTATATATTGTTACATTTTGCTTTTGTTCAGTCACTGAATATCATCTGTGAGACAGTAAATTCAATCTATTCTGTGGTCATATGAAAGATAATGTTCAAATTCCATGTACTGTCCAAAGTGTAAGTCAATTTTACAAATTAATTTGAATATAAATCTTTTACTGGATTATTTCAATGCATGAATTTTCTAGAATATATGTATACATTAAGACCCCGTTTCTTTTATTAGATAGAAAGTTAAGTGCCTTCAATTTGTAAAGAAAATCATTATGAAGTATTCAATGAATGCTATACTAATGTTATATTGATCAACGATGTGTATTTATCATCGTAAGAGAATTCATGTTTCCATTAAAGTAAGAAATGTATTTGGTTTAACCGTGATAATGAAGAAGTAATAGCTAAAATGTCAAGCTGATGATAAGGAGCAGAATAATTACTGTAGGCTTTTAACAGTTAATAGTCTAATTATTTAATGAATTATCCTTATTTCATTCACAGATTATTAATCAAGTCAGTTATTATCATTATTTAATATGATAATATGTGCCGTATTAAAAATAATAATAATAAGCCAATTAGATCTTCGCCCTTAGATAACAATGTAAATTCGCAAATCTGTAGATACATAAAAACAGATTGTTTCCATTTGTAACTCATTACGATAAACACCCTAATAAAATGGATAGAACGTAATTTTAAAGAATAGAATAATAATTAATTCATAGCTTAAAATGGTACAAATAATTAACTGAAATACCAAACTTTCAAAGCATATGATATGTGTACGATCTGTTAGTGGTAATCATTAAATAGCTAGTTAACTAATTTACTATTTTTAGACTGCACAATTTAAACATTTTAAAATGTCTTACATAGATTACAGTGATTTGAATTATGCTTAGAATTCAATTGTTTAAATGAAATTTCAGAAGTGATAAATCTATTGTTCACCACTTGAAGGGTATACAGTTTGAGGCAAAGTAATTGATGTAAAACTTATTTTATATTTTCATTGAATTAATCTTTTAAAGATTTTGCGTATTGTAAAGGTAAATTACACTAGTAACTGGTGTCAGTTGAAGAGCAAAAAAGCGAAGAACAGCAGTTTCATTTCGGTTTAGGTCTTTTTTGTAAATAATAGTTGCCATATCATAAATCGTCAAATTTCATATATTGAAATCATTCTAATATATGGGTCGCGTAGAACAAGCAGTGGTGATACTGATGATAATAACAGTGATTTGATTGTCTGAGTCAACAAATGAAAGATCTAAACAATGTCTAGGGGTTAGTATTACTACAGTGAATATTTCAAGCTTCACGCTTCAATTCGCTGCTGTGGCTTACACTTAACGGTCATTTTGCAATCTTCAGTTTGTATTGTTACAATTTAACAGTTAAACGTGCGTTCAACAATATTTGAAATGTTTAAGATTTCGGTTTAACAGCATCTGTAGCTTGATATATACACCTTTTCTGACATATGATTAGTTTATGCTGCTCATATATACTGGGGTATTATAATGAATAATTGTTACATAAGTACTCTGAATATTTTCTCTACCCTTTCCATAGCTAAAAAGGCTAATGATCCAAAGACTGAATGTCAGGATTTTATTGCTACAAATATCAGTTTAGTTTCAGTCAATACCTTGTTAGTTAAACCCGTTGAAAATCTGAACATTTTGATTTATGTTAGCCCACTATTGTTCATTTCATCCATTGAACAATGGATATCCAGTTGTCGTATAATATTTTCGGTAACTGCGTTTACACACAATTATTTATTCATTTTTTTCTTACCTACTTTCAGAAACACATTACAACGATTGTTGTACTTAGTTGGATTATATCTTGTAGTAATTGCTCAGTCGGTGAGATCTGTAAGTTTCTATTTGTCATAAATAGGATATTATTTATCACTTTTGATATCAGTGATATAAACAAGAACCTTTTGTATGTACTGAAGATTTTCCAAATCGGTTCTTGTTTCCCAAGTGGATATTAGACTACCTCATAAGAAACGTAATAGCCAAACTGATTCATGCAAAAAAAGAAATTATGAGAAAAACACACAGTTCCCTCATATTCAGAAATAACGAAAACTTTTTGAATTAGACCGGAGAAAAAATAGAAACTTTTCTTGAGTAAAAATTTTAAGGATCCAATGCCATTTAAACAACGTTTTCACACTTTCTGAAATAGATGCTTTCATTCGTACTGATTTTGACAGTTTACTGATTTATTCGCAAAATCAACGTTCATTCTTTTAAGAGTTCGCTGAAAAAACCGTAGCTTCAATACGAAGACAGAGAAAATATTGTATTCTGTTGTATTTGATGACATCTACACCAATAACTCTTTGTGAGTTCATGTTTTTTTCTTCGAAATATTGACAAACTCTAGAGATTCATTGAAAAATGCATAAAATTAATACAGTCATCATTATGATTTCATGTAAATTAAATGAATAGTATCTGTATCAGAAGGGGGTTTTGTGGAGATTTTAGTAATTTTATATAGTTGAGATCATGACTCAATTGAAGCTCGCGCGCGAGACTGATAGGTCCTGGGTTCGAATCTCACGAGGCGGGATCGTGGATCCACGCCACTGATGAGTCCCATAATAGGACGAAACGGCCGTCCAGTAGCTTCCAGGTTTTCCATAGTAGTCTAGCTTCAATTGACTCATGATCTCAACTATATAGAATAGTATCTGTATTGTTTGTTATTGAAATATTTAAATTTCATTCTATATATAATCGTCTAAAAACTATAATTGACGTTTCATGTAGATTATGGAAATTTTGATCATATTACATTACAGGTTAAGTGCAAAACTAATTTAATATAAAAATGATTACAAATATACTTCAGGTTTAGCATAATTTTGCTACCACAATAACAACTTTGAAGGAAATATTTCTGTTTGTTGAATTTTGAAAATGATAATAATAATAATAATAATAATATATTCTGAAAATAATATTTACAGAATTCACACCAGTTTACAGGCATGATCAGATTGTTATACAAATCAACATTTAATGTAGAGAACAAACATGAATTATAAGAAAGTTTTATGTTTGCTAGTTTAGTAATTGATAAACAGTTTAAATATGGCATATATCATGGCAAGCCAATGCAACACCAGGGAACTTGTCATTTTTTCATCAAGTGGATAGCCTGATGATTGACCAACATTGTTCTGTAAGGTTATTACCAGTGCCAGAGCGAGTTATTATTAATTATCTACAACTAGAGAAAGTAAGATTAAAGCAAAGAGCACGGAACAACAAAACAACGATAGCAAGTAAGAGGTTAAACATTTAAAGTTCCTATAATCTCACTTGTGGAGTAAGATACACTTGCAGGCGCTAGAGCATTTGATGCATTTTCAGAGGAGCAAAAAGCATTAATTGAGCGAACAAACAATGGGAGAGAGTTTAACATACGGATAGTTTGGGGTAAATTATTCCAGAGTCTAGAAAACTTACAGGTAAAGTAATTCATATAGAGAGAAGATATAGAACTCTTATCATTTATCATTATACGTTATTGAGATACTCAAATTAGACCAAGAAGTGTATCCGAATACGTCATCTGATAACACACTTCCTGTTAAATAATAACAATGAGAAAACTGCCATCGAAGGAGAAGATGACTAGTTTCAAACTACTTCATTAAATTTTGTTACTTACAGATAAACGATCATCGAAACTGTTCGATTGACCTTTAGGTCGATGACATGATCTTGTAAGGAAAGTATTTTGTTCAAAATTGCCACGATTAATAATATTAGTCTTATGATGACGTTGATAAATGGTAGTATGGGGAGATAATTTTCTCATTCCAGATTTTTCTAGTTTGGATGTTGATAAAAAACTTTCATTACACAAACTATATTTTGATATGGATGGTTCATCATAGATATTATTATTACCGGTACAAGCTGATGCATCAATAAATAGTCGACATTGTCGTTCATTTGCTAAAAAATAATAATCACAACTGTATGGCATATACATATGTATATTTATTTAAATTGAAGAAAGGAAGTATAAAAATATT